>NW_017728911.1:37033369-37036634 GCF_001723895.1 Crocodylus porosus | reverse complement strand
CCCATGGCTCTCAGCCTTTCATCGTAAGATCTGTTTTCCTGACCTCTGATCATGCGCGTGGCTCTCCTCTGGACTCTCTCAAGCTTCTCCATGATGATGGAACCAACGCCTGCCTCGGAAGATCAACACTGTCATCTGGGTTTGCAATCCTGAGGTGTGGCGAGTTTGTGCAGCAACTAGGGAATCAGACAGCCTTGCTCCATCCCTGTGGTTAAGCCAGGACTTTGCCCGTTTCCTTGGGATGGCAACCCTTGTTGCCATGCTGCCAAGCCTTGCCACCTCAATACTCAACCACCATGTACCATGATCCACACCAAGCCCTTAATGACTTCAAGGGATTGGAAGGGGTCAGTTCTGACCCACAGAACCACAAGCATCCTGGGCCCTGCCCATCTGCCTGAGACGTCACCTCTCCCTGTGGGCTTTATGGCCATGGTGAGATCATAGAGATGCTAGAACCCTCTTAGGCACTTTTTTAAAGCTATCTACATCCGTATCCAAGACACAATCAAAAGCAACACGTCCCTGTTAAAGAAAAGACAGAATTATCTGGGCAGCCAGCACGACTACACGTGCTCTAGTCACGGACTCTCCAGTTTCCACTGTTTGCAAACTGACGTCTCCCTGTAGTGGCAGGATTTCTCTTTCATCCTCACCTCAATCCATGTCACTCCCTGCCAGCAGGTTTTTTGGTCTCTAACAGCAAATGAGGGAGTTCGGGGGATTCCCATTTTGTCTTTATTGCCGGGGACCAGAAAGGGAGGAGGGCGACGGCTGCAGAGGCAGCATTCTCTATGACCCAAGGAGGAAGGCCTATCACCCGAGCAGGTACCTGGATGTGGGACTCTGTATGTATGGAGTGTCACTGGACAGAGCTCATGGAAGAGGAGACCCAAGGAGCAGAGTTGCAGCTGAAGGGTGTTGTTTGGAGGGGGATCTGAAGACATGTTTCTCGGTGAATCAATGCAGACAGGCCCTCTCCAAGTAGACTGCAGCATGAGTCAAAGACTGCCCAGCGCGTGCGAGTGAACTTGTGTTCCTTTCCCAGCACTTCTGCATCCACAGTTTGCAAACCCAGTTCAGCTATCTAGTCCTAGTGAGATCTGTTGAATTCTGCTTTAAAGGCGATGGTCTCCTTCCCTTCCTCTTTACCCAACCAGAAGAGAGATCTCCCAGGTGACAAGTCCCTGGCTCCCAGTCTTGCCAAAGCTATTCCCAAGGGCTGCAGGATATTACAGTTCTCCTATGCCTCCCCTCACCCATTGGGAGAGCAGATGATTGCCCTACAATGCTCCTATTGATGAAAAGAGGAACGACAGAAGAGCTTGTTTTTCCCAATCAGGCCCTTTGCCATTGCACTGAGATGGAAAGTGAGACAAGGTTTGCCTGTAGCAGACAGTCAGCACATCGCAGCAGGGCAGATGGCATTTTCCCCAATCAGGGCTGCTTCACACGCAAAATCCCTAGATTTGCTGCTATTTTACTAATCCACCTAAATTACCTTTTAAGTCTATCTACTCTTCATTTCTGTGGCAAATTTAAAGCCCAGTCCTGTACACTATTACCTAGGAGAACGACTGGCTGCAGTGAGATTATTTGCATGACCAAGTGCGAGTAAATCAGGCTCAGAGAAGGGATGCTGAACCCGTCCAGCATCTAGAGCTATGATCGTTAGCAGACTTGCCTGTTGTCGCATCAGGAAACAAAGCAGCCACCTCAGGCAGCATCCCTGAGGTTTACAACCAAGTCATTTTTCATTTTGTTAAACTGCATTTTGTTAAACTGCATATGGCAAGACTTCTCCTTTGAAAAGGACATCAGGAAGAAAGAAAATATACATACTTTGGGCTCGACAGGTTCCAGAAACTCCAGCTGAAATTCATAAATGTTGTCCCCCTTGGCACCATGTCCCTCAGCTAAAACAGAAGAAGCAACAATCAGTGTAAAGACCATGGGACACCCCCCCACATCGTTGTTAATCACCAAGTAACATAAAGAGCTTCTCCTGCCCCTCCGGGCTGCAGGATCAAAGTACAGCATAATGGGAATGCAAAACCAGAACAAATGCAAATGAAATGCTAAACAGCAGAAACAAAGAGGAGTTCAAAACAGGCGGTGGGCGTCTCAAACAGGAATCAAGAGCGGCTATAGCCCAGCATCACCCTGGGAAGGGCTTTCTGCATGAGGTAGGAAGCCATTTGGTGCAAGCTCCGCCTGACAGGAGTCACCACAGCAAAGGGTCTGTGTCCTATCCCACAGGCAACAGTGCAATCCATGCAAGCCCACTGGTGACACACTGTAAATCCACCAGGATCCACTTGGTCCCTGCACAGGACAGGCTCAACTTGAAAATCTGCTCTTTTCTAGGGAGCTGCTGCAAAAGGATCCCGTTTGCCTAAAGCTTTTGCAACTTGAGATGACACCTGACTCTCTTCTCCATACACTCCAGAGCTAAAAAAGACCTTTACATCCCTGCAGCCCTGCAGAGAGATGCCCAAACGCTACAAACTCGAAAAGCAGCCACTGTCACTTACCTTTGAAATGCAGCACATTGTCAGTGATGGCGATGTCAGGGCTCTGCAGAAAAAGAAACCGTTTTAGGTACGTGCTTGTTTTAAAGCTTGGCTAAAGGATCCCAGCTGCAGCTGGCCAGGAGTGCACCAAGCGATGGCTTTCAATTCCAGCAGAGTAGATTTGGGTTACAGGTCAGGCGACGCTTCCTTACTGATAGAAACTGCTTCGCTGGAGCTTTGCAAGCGGAGGCTGGATAAGCACTGGGCGGGGAGGATTTAGGAATAGTTTCCCCATGTTCGTGCATAGGGTTGGACAAGGTAACCCATGAGACTTGTCATACTAGTCCCTGGTCCAGTCCAGCTCATGCCCTTTCTCCAGCCACCTCTTCCGCCAGCTCCCCCGTCCACTGTCATTTCTCTCTCCCCTTTTCAGTTTTGTTTCACTCTGTCCTGCAGACCTTCCTGAACGGTTCCCACAGCCCGCCCTCCTGCCGGGGCGGTCCACAAGCACGGCTCCCCACCCCTCCGGGCTCAGGTGCCACCACGTCCTGGGGGACACGCGCCCGGCGCTGCACCCCGCTCGTGGGCCAGGAGGGGCCTGCCGGGCCCAGCCAGCTCTGCGGCGGGGAGAAGCCAGAGCCCAAGTGAAGGGGGGCGAGGAAAGAAAGCGCAAAGGCTGGGGCGAGGGGAGTTTGTTCTCCCCCCTCCCCCGACAGCTGGGGCACGGGCACGGGCACGGGCAGGGCTGCGCG
>NW_017728911.1:37029208-37033269 GCF_001723895.1 Crocodylus porosus | reverse complement strand
TCCAGGACGCAGCCTCCCGCCGAGCCTTTGTCTTGGAAACCTGCGCGGGTGGAGGCTGCCCCCCTCCCTCCTCCTGAGACACTTCTCCCTAAGACCCCCCTCAGCCGGAGCCCACTGCTCCAGGCTTTTTGCAACCGCTTGAAGGCTGCTGGTAAATCCCCACCTCGGCCTTGCCTTCTGCAGACTAAAGTCAGCCCGGTGCCCTCCACCGGTCCTGTCCCCCGGCCCCACAGCCGCTGTTGTTGCGCTCCGCCGGACGCTCTCCGCCGTGTCCGCGTCGTTTCTGTAGCGGGGGCCCCAAACGGCACCCAGGACCGCGGACGTGGTCTCCCCGGCGGGCCGCGGGACCCGGGCCGCGGCCTCCCCGGCGGGACGCGGGACCCGGGACCTGGCCTCCCCGGTGCTGAGCGGAGGGGAAGAATCTCTTCCCTGCATGTGCTAGCAATGCGCCTACGAATGCAGCCCCGGATGCCGTTGGGCACGAAGGACACGCTGCTGGTTTATATTCAGCTTCTTGTTCACCACAACTCCCAGGTGCTTTTCTGCAGAGCTGCTGCCCAACCAGTCGGCCCCCCGCCTGCACCGGTGCATGGGATTGTTACGTCCTAAGTGCAGGACTTTGTACTTGTCCTTGTTGAACTTCGTGAGATTTCCTTTGGCCCGGTCCTCCAATATATCAAGGTCTCTCTGAATCCTAGCCCTGCCCTCCAGCAGAACTAGTACTCCCTGCAACTCGGTGTCATCTGCAGACTTGCTGAAGGCGCGCTCCATTGCATCTTCCAGGTCATTGATGAAGATATTGAACAAAACCGGCCTCCGGACCAACCTGTGGGGCAGTCCACCTGATATTGAGGTGGGAAGCAAGACTGCCCCATAATCGATACTCGGGGGTATCGCAGACATCAGAGCTCCTACAAGGGGCAGGCCTGGCTGTACCCAGCAAATAAGCACCAATATGACATCTGTTCAGGATGACCAGAAGTAGGAGAGGGCCCAGAGATAAACAGACAGATCCTTCCACGAAGGTATCAGAGTGGAGACCTCACAGACAAGCCACAGCTGTTGGAGGTGTAGGATGCAGCTGTGGCTAAAATCACTGCAGCCAAATCCCCTGTCCCAGCAAATCCCCAGCCAAGCAGGTGCAGGGAACTCGGTGAGAAAATTCAAATGCAGAGAAGCCATCGTGTGCCTAAGTGGTATAGGTCACCTGCTAACTGTTCAATCATTTCTCCCAGAGTTTTCCTGGGGACAGAAGTAAGACTGCCCGGACTACTGTTCCCTGGATCCTCCTTTTTTAAAGATCAGTTTTTAAAGGTTTAAAGCTATTGTTTGATAAGCAAGCCACAGCTTGCTGGTTGCCTTCCTTCATGGCTTTCAGGGGCATTTTCCATTTCCCCCTTCATTCTTCTGACTTTTTTATCTGGCAGCTCCAGTGTTTAATCACTGAGGCCTCTAATAATCCATTCTGGGTTCTGTCCCTTGCTGCTGTCCTGAGCAAACAGGGCAACACCGAATGTCCTTGGACCAACTAACCCTGTGGCTTGAGGCAAGTGGAGAATTGGCACCAACAGACATTTTTGACAGGAGCGTTGAGTACAGTCCTGTGTAGGTACCACATGCTTATGGTCCCATTCATAACCATACCGTGCCTCTCCTTACAGTCAGGTTTCTATGTTCAAGGACGAGCAAACCTTGCAACGCTTCCAACAGATTAAGCAGCCACATTTAGACAGATCTTGCACAACGCAGGACCCAGCGAGTGTGAGGCAGCTGTATTCCTTCCATGGCTTGGCCAAATGCTGAAAAACAGAACCCAAGTAAAACTGTAACAGGGCTCTTGAATTTGCATGGCACATTACAATTAGCACAGACGTATTGCACTCATCACCAGTGTCGGAGCAGGCCTGTGCCATTTGGATCAGGAGCAAAGGCCTGGTGGCCTCTGCAGTGGCACAGGCCCTCGTTAATGACACATCTGGCTGGGAACATGAAACACAGGAGTCCAGTGAGGGCAACAAAATGAGTTAGAGGTCAGGAGACATGACTTCTTAGGAGAGGCTGATTTATCCTAGAGAAGAGAAGACTGAGAGGGGGTTTAACAGCAGCCTTCAACTCCCTGCACAGGGGTTGCAAAGAGGATGGAGCTGGGCTGTTCTCAGTGGTGGTAGATGACAGAATAAGGAGCAACGGTCTCAAATTGCATTAAGGGAAGTTGAGGTTAGATATTAGGAAGTCTTTCTCACAAGGAGGGTAGTAAAGCACTGGAGCAGGTTACCCAGAGAGGTGGTGCAGTCTCCATCCTTGGAGGTTTTCAAGACCCGGCTAGACAAAGCTTTGGCTGGGATGATGTAGTTGGGGCTGGTCCTGGTTTGAGCAGGGGCGTGGACTAGATGCAATGTCCTGAGGTCCTTTCCAACCCTTGTTGTCTATGATTCTTTCTGGTACTACATTCCTGGGATCTGGGGAGAAGAACTCATCTGGGTCCACCTGAACTCTGCCCAGGGCAATGCCCAAATATACCTAATAAATAGGAAGGGCAAAGAATAAGACTGGAGTCAGCCTGGCAGGAAAAGAGGATCAAAGGTTGGGTTGGAAAAGTGTGGAGGAAAATGCATAGGACCTCTGGAAGAGCAGGTAGACTCTATAGTTGTGGTGAGGAGCTGGACTGCATGTTTGTAAGTGATCCCAACTCTCAGCCCACCAGCCAGCTGCCATTGTCAACCGGGGGAGCAGTGAGGATGAAACCCCAGTCTCACCATCCCAGGGATCCAGGAGGCAGACATGACCCGGGAGCTGACCTAGTCATAGCCCAGTGATGCAACTGGGGAAACTCAGAATACTTCCAGTAAGTGTTACAAGATACATCGTCATAAATCAGCAGAGAGGTGAGCCAACCAACTCAGTTCCAGGCATCTCCATGGGGTAGGCATGTTGACTCAGCCTTTATGCATACAATCTTTCCGGGGCTTTTATTTTTCCTTGATGCTAACCCACTGCTTTTCCCTCCTGTGTCCCAGCAGTGCTCCAGCACCGCCACATTTAGCAGGCTGTCTTGGACTGGCCTTCCTCCTTTTCCATGGATTACCCATTTTGCATGAATACAGGCACTTTACTGCAGCAGCACATGCAGAAAAGGCATACAGTAGTTCTCTGTTTAACAGTGTGTTCTCAGGACTGGAAAAAGACCGTACATTTACCCTGGGCATGCACTTATCTCAACTTAAGGTAAATAGTGCTTGTGAAATTGTCAGTGCTATGGTGTTATCAGCCCCCAAAACTGACAAGTGCCCATGGTTTTCAAGGCTTCTAATAGTTGTTTTCAGGGCTACTGTTAGGAGCATTGAAAACCAGCAGAGATTAACCCTGAAGTGGACTGTGGCTTGTCATTGGCAAGGCTTTTATAGCAGCCCCTTTGACACCTGCTTCCCCATCATCATACTTGTACAGCTAATGGAAATACAGTTAGGTTGCAAAGCAGACTGGGGTGAACAGGGCTCTGCACTTCAGCAGTTTAGGCATTTAACTGATATACAGAAAATTGATGTTTGTTATCACATCAGCACTGTGCAGCCCAGCTGGGCTGGCATTTTGTTATGCCATTAAGGAAACTCTGTATTTATGTGGTGTGCATGGAAATGGAGTGCACAGCACCTTGCTCACAGGTTTATTAGTGTTCTCACCTTTTCACCAGAGTCTGGAATTATGCAAAACAACAGAAAAGGCCTGGTGTAGAGCAGGCTGGATGAGGAAGCTAGGCCTGGTAAGGTTATCACTGCCCTGTGAGGCATGGTGGGAGGCTGTTTATTTTGTCGTGCACTTTCTGCTGGTCCTGTCCCCTGCATCCTTGCACAGAATAGGGAAACAGTGAGAAAACATCTTCCCATCTCCAGGCTGTCCCAAGAGTAGGCAGAACCCATGGGAGTGAAAATCCAACCTTGAGGGAAAAACACAGGGTTGACTTGGAGACTAGAGACCAGAGCAGTGGTAGTTAACAGCTCTAATATTACACAGTACCCTGCAACACCCTTAAAAGTATCTCATGGCATCCCAGGGTGCTATAT
>NW_017728911.1:37024281-37029197 GCF_001723895.1 Crocodylus porosus | reverse complement strand
GGACTCAGCAGATACTTAGTGCATGCTTAACAAGTGCCCAGTAAAGTCTTGCTCATTCAGAGGAGCAGAGGTCAGTCTTCCAGAACAAGTACCAAAGAATGCAGATGCTGGGAGCAGAACGTTCCATTTTCATTGCAGAACCCAGTCCTGAATTTGGAAATTTCCCAGCATCACAGCACTGCCTACAAGCCCCTTTGTTTTCAGGGGAGCTCTTAGGAAGGTCCAGAGATCTGCAGAGATTGTCTTGAATATCCTGTGTCTCCGACAGGCCTTCGTGTGTCACTTCTGGGAGCTCTGCTGTCCTGGTCGTTGGCTACTCCCGGACTTGCATGTTACCGTGGTTGTTCATCCTCCCGTGTCGCCAGCCCTGCTTTCTCCTGCCACGACTTATTGTTACACCAATGGGGTGGGGCTAGTTCATGGGTCCCTCGGTGGCCCGGGTCTGGCCCGTCAGTTGCACACAGGGCTCCGCCACCCCTACACCCCGGCCTCACGTCACCTGTGGCCTCCACTTCCCCAAGCGCACTCAGTGATGGTTCCACAGGCTTCTAACATGGCTCTCATCTTTGAGTTCCCCAAAACCCTTGGGATACTCCTGCCCTGATGTCAACCCCTTCACACTAGCCTGGACCAGTGCCTTAGCCACAATAGGTCCCACACCACAAACCCGTCACCCTGTGCACCCCGTGCTACGTGCCTCCTCTAAGAGGTTCTACCGTACCAGCTACCTTGCTGACCCTCCACTAGCTTCCTATCATGAACGGGAGTGGCACCTCTCAGCTGCTCTTTAGCTGCACACTTGTTCCCTTAATCAGTGTCCTTTATTCTCGGCAGCGATCCCGCCCCAATCTCCCGCCAGCCAGGTGGTCCTTCGGCCTCTCGCCCCTCTTCAGTGAAGTCCACACCCACCGCTTCGGCACTTCCTTCAGGTCCTCTGAATCCTCCTGGATCATCTCAATCTTCATTCACTCACCCGGTCTGTTGCCTCGGGGTCAATCTGCCGGTGTCCCAGTCGTCAAGCTTCCTCTCTGAGCCACTGTTCCCTCCAGCACTCTGGCTCTTCTCCGTTTGTCCAGCGGGGCTAGCACCGTGGATGACCCTGACAGCTGCCTGCTCTCCATGCTATCCACTGTCTCCGGTGCGGCGGCCGCTATTTTTTAATCCGCCGGCCGGCATCTGACATCACCGTCAGCTGCCAGCTGCAGCTGTACATAGAGGTGGCTAATGAGCCACGCGGGTTCTCCCTCCGTCGCTGTGTCTCTCCTGTCCTGGGCTCCAGGTAAGTGTCCCTTGCTACCATGGCCCCCGGGACATCCTGAATATCTGTTGGCCTTGCTGGTCATCTCTGGGTGGCAGCACCATCCTGTCCCATCAGTCTGTGCCACTGGTTTGAGCCCAAGGATGGTGAGTTCACTGAGTATGCTGAACAGGAGTGCAGAGGAAAAGGATCCATCATGTTTACATGTGATTTGGCTGTATCAGGTGGGTGTCTATCTATTGGGTAAGGCAATCAGGACTCGTAGTAGAGATGATATCTTTTATTAAACCAACAAGATTTTTTCCAAAAAAAAAAAAAAATCTTTAATTGCAAGCTTTTGGGCACAAACACCCTTCATCAGGCATTGGAGAAAAGATTGTAAAAGTTCTCCTGGGTAGAAATACCTACTGAGTATTTGCTTGTCAGCTATTACATTAGTTGCAGTAAAATGACTTCTCAGACACATTTGAGACAAGTGCGGAGGCTGCTGCAACATGATGGCATTCCAGCGCCTTGGAGCAAATTCAATTAATAGAGTCTGCTGGAGCATGGCAATTGCCATGCTCTAGTAGCCTCCTGCGATCTGTGTATCAGTGTCCCTGCACTTAAAAATGTCAGCCAGGGCACTGGAACTAAGGCTCGTTGAACGAGCTTTAGTTCAAGTGCTCCTGCCTCAATTTTAAAGTGCAGGGACGCTGATACAGGAAACACGGTGGCACTTTAACTACAGCAGGTCTTGGAGCTGCTCTAATTAAAGTGTTACCCTCCCCACCCCCCAAGCATGTATTAAAGTGCCCACAAAGCCCATCGTGGATCTAAATGGCTACGTGACTGCACATCTTACCTTATTTTGCTACGGCTAAAGGAAAGGATCTAGAAGATCTCTGGACAGAGCAAGATATTATTAATCTAAATAATTAAAAAATAACCTATCAATCAGCATTTGCTCAAACAGGGGTGCAACCAAATGCGGGGGGGGGGCGTGCCCCTACTGCCTTGTGTCACATCTGGATGTAATCACCTGCCATGACTTGTTGATAATGTACCTCTGGTGGTGGTGCTTAGTGGTTCCTTTGAAATCCAGGGGCTTCACTCCCTTAGTGCTTCTGTGGGGCTCCTCCTCCCTGCACCCCACCCCTTTCCACTCTGGTGTGCCACTGGATTCTGGCGGTGCCCTGGCACAGTCGTGGTTTCCCTCCTCCACACTGAAGGCTGTCAAAAGACGTGCTGCTGGAACTCGCTGCTATTCATTTGGCTTGCAGAAAATAACAATACAAAAGAAGAAACTTGGCCAAAAAGAGCCTGGCTTGGGCAGTGGACAGGGCAACATTGCCCCTGTGCCGAGCAACTCACTCCTAAGTGTGGCAGGGTAGGTGCCCACTGCACTTCCTCCTTGGGGCTGAATTGACTTCCTCGTGAGCTGACTTTCTACAAGGGATCTTCCCCATCTGGCAACTGGGCCAGGTGTGCCACAGTCCCATGGCATCCCATACGGTGCTCATGTGGGACCCAGTGTCCTGCCAGGCTCTCATCGGCGCACTTTGAGTCTGGCGTCACTCCAGCAGGGTGTGCGGGTTCTGTCGGACTCCCCGGTGGGATTCACCCCGGTCTGGTACCCACAGGACCCACTGGACTGCCCTCTCTCAGCCTCACCTGCCCTGTATGTTCCCAGGTAGTTCTCTGTTGAGGTGGGCCCGCCTCTGTGCTGAGCCCCTCATCAGTGGAGTTAGGCAGGCTGGTGGCTCCTTCTGTCCCCTAGGCTCCAGGGACAAGGGAGTCTTCAGTTGTCTGCCTTGGCCTTTCAGACCCGGGGAGCACGACCAGCCTCCAGCCAGGTGTCAGGGTTGCATCGGGGTCTTTCCTGGCCATTTCCCTCTCGGTGTGTGGGTGTAATGCTCTCCTGGGCATGCTGGCCGACAGAAGTGCTGGGCCTCTTCCAGCAGTGGGGCAATTGTCCGGCTTCATTTCTAGCGCCCAGATGTGTCCCCCTGCCTTTCCGGCTGCTGGGCCCATTTTGAGCCTGCAGCCTCCAGACCATCCAACGGCTCCTTTTCCAGCCATGTGGTGCTGGTCAATTTGATTGTGGCCTGGACATTGGGCTGAAGCTCGAAGTGAAGTCTGGCCAGGGGCTTGTCACAAGGGGTTCTGATTCAACCCATGCTGCAATCAGAGGGAGCTCTGATGTTGGACCGTGTCAGTAAAGCACAATCATTAATTTTGTACTAGTTTCTCCTCTTGTGGCAGTGAGTGATTCTGGATATTCTGCTCTGTATAATATCCAGTGAGTTCAGAAAGGGCGAGGTTTTAAATGCAGAGTCAATGTTGTAGCTCTTTATTTGGGGAACAAAACTTCTCATTGCCCCCATGGAATTCCTGCTGCAGCTGTCTCCAGGTCTCCTTGCATCGCATCCCGAAAGTGCCTGCGCTGTAGCCAGCAGATCCCTGCACCTACCTGGACCCCTGTAAATAGCTGTGTAAATTGGGGCCTGGTGAGCTGCAGAGCAAAATCCAAATAGTTATTGTTTGGGTTGCGCTGAAAGCTAACGGAGTGGGAGCTGCTGACAGCCTAATCGGTTTTCTGGGTTCTTTGTACCCAGCTGCCCAAAAAGCCCTTGGTGTGACAAGAAAAGCAAACATTTCTTAAAGTTCAAATAATGAGGCAACTGCCCCGAGTGACTAGTTGTCAGCGTAGCCAAGAAGCAATGATCATGGTACACATTGCCCAACATCCGTGTCATGCCAAACCGCCAGCCAGGCGACAGCACGTAGGAATGACGGAGAAATGAAGTCACAGGAAAATGTGGGTTGACGTCATTCTTTATTTTCCCCTCTTGCTTTTGTCTTCCAGACAAAAGCTAGTGTCAAAGGCTGATAGGCCTGAAAACATGTTACAAGATGAAGGGACCCAACAGCAAACCCTGGATGAAAGAAAGGTCCTCAAGATGAGGCTGCATCCGTTTCTGTGACAGGTAGCACTTTCTTATCACCTCCCTTCCAGGATTTGTCCATGCTGATAGTTCATTCATTAGATGGAGTGGAGCTCTGCTGCCTTGTGATTTGCGCCAAATCCTATAGTTAGGAAGGAAACAGGCCCGCTTGCTCAGAGCTGCAGGGTTAGAGGGACTGAGAATATTTGGGTTGCCTCATTTGCCCAGGACAGCTGCCAGGGGCAGAACCCAGAACCAGTCCCTCCAGCAGTGGTTCTCAGCCTGTCTAGACACAAGACACCTCTCGTTAGACTCGAGACCCCCCTTGGAAAATGCCAGCTCTTTGTTTCCATTCATTTTTTTTACTATGGAAAAATAATAAGAGCAGGTTTTTCTGTTGCAGAGCAGTCAGAAAGACCATAACGGGTCAGAAAGTATTCAACAGTGTAGATTTCTGTTTGAAGTCTCTGGATTTCTGTTGTGCTGGGATAATTTGACCCCAGCGGTCTTTCCTGCCCGGAGCTGGGCTGGGGCTGGACTGGATGATCTCATGAGGTTCCTTCCAGCCCTAAACTTCTGTGAATCATGTTTGCACACCTACGAGTGCTAACACTGAGGTGGGATTTAACAGCAGCCTTCAGCTCCCTGCAGGGCGGTTGCCAAGAGGAAGGAGCTGGGCTGGTCTCAGTGGGGGCAGATGACAGAGCAAGGAGCAATGGGCTCAAGTTGCA
>NW_017728911.1:37017941-37022420 GCF_001723895.1 Crocodylus porosus | reverse complement strand
CGCCCCACCGCTCACGGACGGACGGACACGTACGGGCACAGGCTGCATCGCATGCACAGGTGTGCACATATGTGCCGGTGCCTGTGCACATACGCACATGAGCGGAATGTGCACACAGACACTTCCCTGCCCCCCACTCCCTTGCCCCATGTCCGTGCCCCGGGGGGCTGGGCCCAGTGGAGGGCGAGGTGGCATGGGCCCAAGGCTCTGCGGTGCTAGGTGCCCACTCCTGGGCTCGCGTTAATCCGGGAGGGTTTGCTGTCATTGCCCGGGGCTGCTGGCACTAGCGAGCGGTTTGGTGTTGTGCTGTGAGCCCGGTGCTCCCCTGGGCGCACCCTTTTCCTCCGCACCTGGATTGCGACAGGTGGTGCGCTCCGGTCCCGCTGCCCTCCCGTGCCACTGCCCCTGTTGTGCCGTGCGAGGGGCTGGGATCCAGGAGATGCTGCTCTCTCTTTGGGTGGCCGTGCACTTGCAAAAGGGACGGAAATGCAGTCTTTCACTTAGCCCTGCTGCTCCTTGAATTGGAGCTGTTTGCTTTCCAGCAGATGTGAACCAGTTCACCTGTGACCAACTTGGCTGTTGCCCTGGTATTTGGCAGCACTGGAGCTACCATCTGTCTTGGCTTCGCATCTCCACAGGGTGCAAGCCCGCGGCTGGAGGAGCGGCAGCGTAAATGGAAGGATCCGGGTGTTTTGTGTTGGTGCTGGGCTGACATTTCTGGTCCCGGTGTGCAGGGCAGGTGGAGTCGCCTGAAAGCCAGTTCAGTTTCTCCTGTGGCTCCCGCTGCAGGGGAGGACCTGAAAAGCAGACGGTTTCCACGCTGACAGCTGTCAATTTTGGCCCGCCTTCTCATCATGCCAGCTAAGTGCAGGCAAGGGGAGAGAGTCTGCTGGGAATGAGGTTTGAGATCTGCTGCGACCATTGGGGCACCTTAGACGCTGTAACAACCCTGCTCCACCCTGCCCTGTGTTTGGCTAGCTTTGTGCAAGAGCATTCACTTGCTAATCATTCACATGATAATAAATGTATAATAATAATCATCATTTAGTACTTTTGTGGCTCTGCACAAAGGTCTCCATTAGGGGCAGGTTGTGTTACAGTCCCTTCTTTGGAAAGCCTAATCTAAAGAAAGACTTGACGCATGAGCACAGCCAGCAACTGGAAAAAGGCCAACTGTGAACCAATTGTGCAGTTGCACGGGGCACCTGTGTACAATCAGATGTTTCCAGATCTTTTGTAAATGTCTTTCTCTTTAAATAGTCAGTTACCTCAGACTGCTGTCCAGGCTGCGGCATCATGGGTTGTACTATTGATTGAGGCTGTACATATTGGTTTGTGCAGGGTAATGTCAGAGGAAGGCAGTAGTGCAGGACTTAACAGAGAGAAGCTGTGTGATCCATTTCCTGTCGAGTCCAGAGTCAGAGGAGGATGAGCTATTTTAAAAAAGTAGATCTTGGACTGCATTCCTCCTACTTGAACCGACAAAGATTTTAATTCCACTGTCCCATCCCACTCTTAAACATTTCCATCTGAGGATGACAAGGTATTTCCAACATACAAATACAACCCCCTTCCCACCCCCCCACCAAATGTGTATAGAAGTAGTTGTATTTTTCTCCTGTCTGTCACTGTACTATTGTGTTTAAAGCCGTTATGTTAGGCCTCTCAAAGACAGCCCTGACGCATTCCTTGTCTTTTGTTCTTCCAGAAACATGCAACATGGCAGCAGCCATGGAAACTGAACAGTTGGGCCTTGAAATCTTTGAGACGGTGGCGGGGTGTGAGGAGCATGTGGAGAAGGAGGAGTTGCCCAGGCTGGAGCCCTTCTATGTTGAGAGGTATTCCTGGAGCCAGCTTAAAAAGCTGCTCACGGACACGAGGAAATACCATGGTTACATGATGGCTAAGGCACCTCACGACTTCATGTTTGTGAAGAAAAATGACCCTGAAGGGCCCCATTCGCACAGGATCTACTATCTAGGTAAGCCAGCTAGTGGGACTCATGCTTCTATTAATTTGTCCTCTTCAGGGACTTACAAACTAGTTGCTGTGTGCTTGAAAGGGGACAGCACTTCCTGCCTGTGTGTACACTCTTGCCCCATGGTAGATTGAAGATAATTCAGGGTAGTGTAAGTCTCAGTGAAAGCTCCTTTGTCACCTTCTTTGAAGGCTGAACTGGTTCAGATTAGCACTCATTTACTGCAGGGTTAAGAGCATGCATGTAGGCAGTTAATGTGGAGCAGCTGACTGGTGACAAATCTCGGCCCTCTTTTACGTTTTTTGGTAATTTGTTCATGTGCCCAGCCCCTAGGTTTGTATTCGGTAGTGAAACCAGGACTGGCAGGCTGCCAGAATTACTGGTCAGACTAGGTAATAACAGTCCTTTCCGACTGTAAAACCAGTGACATAATCTCCCCAAGGAGAAGGTGGACAAGGCTGGAAACGTTAACGCTCCAGGCTTGGAAAGCTGGACAGAGAATGAGGAAGCGTTCTTTCAACAGCAGTCTCACCCTACGTGGGAGGATAAAGTCCTGCAGGCCTCTTCTTGGGCTAGCTTTTCTCATCCTTGTGACTTGGATTCTGTTGAAAATAAGTGGTGTTCCCCAAACCTGGTACAGATGGGCTTATTTTGTTGTCCTCCTGAGTAGGGATATTAGAAATGTAATATTCCACGCCTTCAGTGATTATAGGTAATTCGCAGGGTGTGCTTGGGGGCACACATGAACATTTCGTGCAGGTGCCTTGATTTCAGCAGCAAATTCACAGATTTACTTTGTCTTTCTTGGCTGCTCCTCTTCACTTCTGTCTCATTCCTGCTCACTTAAGCTCTGTCGCTCTAGATTTCTGAATGGATATTGTGTATAATTGATTCCTTCTGGGTGATTTTTGTAGTGTAAAACGCACCACAGGGGATCTCAGGTGGCTTTTCTGAGCAAGGCTCCAAATGCTTCTGTCCAAAAGCTATACTGTTTAAACACAAACACACAAAAAATCTAGCCTCTGGGAGGAGGTGAGATCTGGAGCAAAGGACTGGAAGCTAGTCTTTGCAGCCCCCTCCAAATTAGTAAGCTGTCAACCTGAAATGTCAGCCATGTCTCAAACTGCTTTGGAATTGGTTATAAGCTCCATTTCTACCCCTGTACCCTACCACTTTTTTGAGGTTTTAGAGCCACATTCTCATACAGTTAGTTTTTTTCCTCCGCCTCTACTGTGGCTGAATGAAAAATCCATTTCTCTGTTGCAATTTGGTTACTCTGTACCTCTAGCAGGAAGATTTCCAGGCTTGTAGAAAAGGACTAGGCACAGATTGAACAAACTACAAGATAGAAATATCCCCTTGTGCTTCATGTGGAGGAGCTTCAAGGGCTAGGTAGGAGGTAAAAAGTTCAGGTGTGGCTGGGTGGATGGTAGAAAGAATCCCTAAGTAGTCCAGTCTAGTAGCCTGTGACTACACACTCATTAACTTCACCAGGGGCCAGACCTCAGGACCAAGTCTTATTAAATGTGGAACATGAAAAAAGTACTGTATTCTCAAACTGCCTTTGGGGTGGGGTGGGAAAGGAGAGGCTTCATCCTTCTTGTGACTCCCTTCACTGATACAGAGAGCATGATGTTGCAATCAAGCAAGAGACTTGGAGTAATGATCAAGAAGCCTTGCCTGATTTTTATGCCTTCCAGAGAATTTAAATATTTTAGCAGTGGCATACTTCCATCTACAGCTGCTCCCTCTGTCACTTCCCTTCTTGCGGTCTAGTGGAACAGGGCACTCCCCTGCCCTTTCTGAGTGGCGTGCCAGTGCAGAAACTGCCATTTGTTCCTCTTATGGAAGGTGATTTTTGGTGACACTGTCTTTTGGTTTCTTTGTCATCTGCTGAGATTGCTTAATGTTCAGTAATGGGGATGTGAATCTTTTTTCCCTCTCTCTAGCAATGTCTGGGGAGAACAGAGAGAACACACTGTTCTATTCAGAAATTCCCAAAACCATAAACAAGGCTGCGGTGCTAATGCTTTCCTGGAAACCCCTTCTGGATCTCTTTCAAGTAAGTGCTTATTTCCTTACCACTTTGTGGAGGTTGGTTGAACATTCACTGTGTGTGTGCTCGCTGCAGTCATGAGCCATCAGCAGGCTCAGCAGTGGCAGCATGAAGATCTTGAACATTTTGAGTGCCCTTCTTGTTTAGATCAATTTTTTTCCTGCTAAACAAGGAAACATTACCTGCTGTGAGATCTCTGTGCTGGGTGGTTTCTTCCCAGCCTTCAGCTATTGCAATTGGTGAAGGCAGTTTCCTAGATGTCATAGACATAGATTTCATAGACATTAGGGCTGGAAGGGACCTCGGAAGATCATAAAGTCCATCCCCCTGCCTGAAGGGCAGGAAGTCAGCTGGGGTCATAGGTCAATTTTCTCTTAAAGGTGTTCAGTGTAGGTGCTTGAACCACCTCCGCTGGCAGGCTGTTCCAGACTTTGGGGGCTTGGAC
>NW_017728911.1:36996154-37015919 GCF_001723895.1 Crocodylus porosus | reverse complement strand
GAGCAGCGCTTTACCTCTCGTTGGCCTGTAGACTTCTTGAGTCAGGTAGAGGTTATCCACGCATGATAGGAAGCTTTGTGACTGCTCAGATTTTGCTGAGTGATCCTCCCATGAGATGTCTGGGTAGTTGAAGTCACCCATGACAACCATGGTCCTGGAGCACGTGGCCTCAGCCAGTTCCCAGGAGAACTCCTAGTTAAGCTCTTGACTTTGGGTGGGAGGTTTGTAGTAGACTCCCACCATTTCTAGGTGTCTGCAGTAGGACAGTAGTCACCAGTGGTAGATCTTGGAGTCGATCCAAGGCTGGAGTATGGGGGCTGAGTGCCAGCATATATGTGCACACCCCAGCCCAGCAGATCAGTCCATGGGGGAGAGAAGGGGCAAGGACTAGATCAAGGCCCGCTGTGGTGAGGGTACAGTGCTGCAGAGGCAGGAGTAGGGGCAAGTTGAGTGGGGCTCTGGCTGGGTGGGACTTACCTGCTGGTGAGGCATGCCCCCAAATAACTTTTCCTCCCTCTGCCTCAATCTGCCTCCCCCTTCCCTCCCCAGAGACTTACCTGCTGTGTGGGGGGGATGTCAGTGGCGCACAGTAGATCTTGGGTTGCTTTTAAATGCCAAAGGTGATCTCCTACTTAAAAATGTTGGACACCACTGCAGATGGATAAGCAAAAGATATCTCTTGAACTTGTTTGACATCTGTCTTCAAGCTCTGTTTAAGGTATTTCTGAATTTGCTTTCCTTGCAAATCCTCCTTTGCCATCTGCTCTGTAGCTGCAGCTCACCATGACCACCTTGCTCTAGAAGGACTTACAGATCAATGGAGGCATATTTATACCCCCTAGCCCCTAGAGCAGTACTCAGAGTGTCTGCAGTGGCCACGGGCTCCCCATCAGCTGTCCTTGCTGCACAACAGACCTAGGTAGGGCTGCAAGGTATGGAAAGGCAGGCTTTGTCCCTTAAGACCTAGGTCTGGGGTGAACAACCTGCTGTCAACTTAAGAGGCTTTAAGTCCTGTTTGAAATCCCCCTTGTGCTTTAGCCATCTAGACTGATCACCATGGCTGTTGGCTGGAATGAGCTAAAGGTCTGTCTTTTTCCTCTTTGGCCTCTGCACAGTTTTGTAATTCTTTGTTCAGAAAAGGCTGTCTGTCTTATGATTAGTTTTGGCAGGATTCCTTTTTTATTGGTAAACAGTTATTTCACCTTACACTTACAGACCGGTAAAACAATATTTCCATTGCTAATGATCAAAACTTATAGGAAGGGGACATAAGAACAGGGCCTTCCCAGAGGTTTCCTTTTGCTGGGGAAGGAGGATGTGAGGCCGGGGGGCAGTGACTGCTGCAGGACAAAGGAAAGCTGGTGCTGACTTGGGGGTGGCTGAGCATGGGCTGGACAGCAGTCTGACAGCTCAGCAGTACAGCAACTTCCCCCATGTGTGTTGGGCTGGAGGAGGAAGTGGGCATGTTTGTATGCATATGTGTGTGTGTGCATGCCACCACACCCCTAATTTTGCACTATCCTGAAAATTTAAATTGATAAAAATCATAAATCTCTAAAAATAAGCACTGATTTTTAGCCATCGAAATTATAAAAAAATAAGAATCAAATTCTGCCAAGCCAACTTCTAATCGTTCTCTTACAAGCTGTGTGTGTACCTGCCATGTCCAACCAGCTTAACAGCACCCTTTAGTGGTAGGCTGAAAGCAAACACCTGCTGTCTTCCTGTTGCTACTGTAATCATTGCTGTTGTAATGCTAGAACCCTAGGCAAGTGTTGGGCACTATACAAAGAGACCATTCCCGCCTCTTATAAGACAGGGGGAATAAGTAGATGCAGATGCATCATTGGGAAAACAGTGGGACAGTATTGGTCAGCATGGTCTGCTCAGTACACCACTTCTGCCCTGTCACAGCAGGTAACAGCCTCTGGAAAGGAAGGTGAGCAAATGATGCTGCCTTACAACAACTTTTCTGCCCAGGCTCTTTTGCCAGCTTGCAACTAATTAATTCTGCCATAGGGTAGTATAGAGTACTTCACTGTGCCAAAACACATGTGTAGATATATTGACTGCGGGTGTACGTTGTGCGTGGTCAGTCCAGCCAGCTTGGGGCCTGCTCCAGCCCCAAATTGCTGACTCAAATTGCTGCTGTCCCGGATTAATGTGTAAACGCTGTACCCTGGAGCAACTGACTCTGGTTTGAACGGCTCCAGAGTTTGTGTTGCATTAATTGAATGTGTAGATGCACCCGCTGTGGAGTACGTTTACTTCTATAAGCATCAGCAGCACAGCTGCTCAGACAGGGTGTTACGTTGGTCTTGTACCAATGTAGATCAGGAATAATTCCGTTTCTTTTGGAGTTGCAGCTGGTGTTAGAGAGGTGTGAAATCTGAATTGGGTCCAGAATTGATAATATCAAAGAGAGAGAACAGCTTGCAGCCAGTGGGATTCGCGGTGGAACAGCTTATTTCTTCGTTGCCAGATTGGCCAAGTTGCCATCTGACCACAGGCCAGCAGAGAGGGAGCCTGCGGAGATGCTGCCTGCCTGCTCCTGAAGGTGCAGGGAATGCAGAGCAAGTGGGTGATATTGCTCTGCGGTTCTTTTCCAGGCCAGCCTCGACTATGGGATGTACTCCCGCGAGGAGGAACTGCTGCGCGAGAGAAAACGCATTGGCACAATTGGCATTGCCTCTTATGACTACCACCGGGGAAGTGGCACTTTCCTGTTTCAGGCTGGTAGCGGGATTTACCACATCAAAGATGGAGGCCCTCATGGATTCACTGTGAGTTCACAGACTGACTGGTTTTCCCTTACCCTGCTTAAATGTATTACATGCTTTCCCCTGCCAGGAGTTTGGCAGCATAAGAGCAATGTGTTGGAGTCCAAGTGGGGAGGAGCCAGTTACAGATACTGTGATAATGGCACCAAAACGCTTTCTCAAGATGGGGACGGGAGTGTTGCATAAAGCAGGAAATTTGTGGGACTGCCAGCGGCAGAAAGCAGGTGCGGGAAGAAGAAAAAGGAATGTGGACAGCAGCCCCTACATCTGGCTTTCAGGGAATGACTTGTTCCTAGGTGTGAGGCTTGGCTGTGTAATGGATAAGAGAGGTCTGTGAAATAGCAGCCTGTCAGTGCAGGGGCCAGGCTATGAGTTGGGAGAAGTCATTTCCTTTTGCTGTCCCTAGTGCCTGAAGCCCGTCTGCTCACATTATTTGATGGATGCTGCTGTGTTCCCAGTGGCTTTGCAGGGCAAGGCAACTGCCTGCTGTGGCCGGTTCGTTCTTAGGGAGTAGCTTCTTGTGCTGCCCTGAGTTTTTCTGAACAAGGTGGCTTCTGGCTTGCCAACTGTCTCTGTTAGTGCGGGGGGGAAGTTGTCTGTATCCAAGGGTGTCAGCAAGCATCCGTGGAACCACTGAACAGGCCCATCAGCTGCCCTGGTTTCCTTACAATTCCTTTATTCAGGCATTTGAAGCTAGCAGTGACTGCTGGAGGGAGATAGGCCTTCCAGGTGATCCTTTCAGAGATGGGTCTAGTCACATAGACAGACAAGCACTTTGTTAGTCACAGTCTAAGTTTTCTTCTCTTCTTTTGTACAGCAACAGCCTCTAAGGCCCAATTTGGTGGAGACCAGTTGTCCAAACATCCGAATGGATCCCAAGCTGTGCCCTGCTGATCCGAACTGGATTGCGTTTATTCATAGCAATGACATTTGGATATCTAATCTAGAGACCAGAGAAGAAAGGCGGCTAACCTTTGTGCACAATGGTAACGTGTTTAGTTCCCAATGTGACCTTTGATCTCCTCTGCCCTGCGTGCTCTTGTGTTCTGCTACTGGACTGAATTCTTCCCTGGCATAAGGGCTCCGGGTGAAACCTCTGGAGGTCACTTTATTTCAGGGGTGAATTTAGTGATGCTTCTGAGCTTTCTTTTGGTATAAATAGTGGAAACGATTCACTGCTGTGTGCCATAGTCTGGCAAAGCAAATCACCTGTAGAGTGCACCAGGCAAGGTTTTTTACCTCAGGCCTAAACCATTGCATTTTTCCTATGTCCGCTTCTGTGGGCATGGAAGTATGAAAACCATTCCCAGCAGTGAATAGGCAGGTTGCAAAGCCTTGTGGAGGTGATACCAGCTACTTCTGAACAGCCTGTTGGCTTTTACTACTCCCTCACATTTAATTCATCACTTGTTTCTTTTCCTTCATAAGAAGTCTGGCTGGAAGGGCCCTTGAGAGGTCATCTAGTCCAGCCCCAGACTAAGGCAGGATTGTCCCTATCCAAACCATCCCATACAAATCCAGTGTCTAACCTCTTAGCACAAACTACCCTGACACAACACAAGACATAACACCTAAACCTGCCACAGGTAAAGCAGTGGGACCACAGTGGCTAATATCCTACTGCTGCAAAGTTGTTAAAAATATGCTTAAGGGATCCCAGGAAGAGGCCAGACCCCCTGCTACAGAGGAAGCAACCCCCCCCTGCCCCTTGGTCCTTTCCAGTCTGATAATGGGGTAAAATACCTTTGTGACCCTAAATATGGCAGTCAAATCTGACCCAGAGCAGAAGAGTAAGACCTTCTTGCCAGGAACCTCTAGGTTTAAGTTCTAGCAGGGGCAGGAGTCCTTTACTTTCTTCCTAAATTGCATTTTACAGGTATAACCATATATGACTTTGATAAAGGGGAATGAAGAATATACTTCCAAAGAGAATAAAACAATTATTTAGGAAAAAAAACCATTAAACTAGTTTGCTCATTTGCAGCTGAATGACTGGAGACCAAGAGATCAGGCCTTACGAGGAGAGGCTGAGAGGCATGGGACTCCAGCCTGGAGAAGCTGAGGCTCAGGGGGGACTTGGTAGCAGCCTATATTTATGTTTGGGGTGTGCATCAGGATCTGGGAGAGCATCTGTTCTCCAGGGCACCCCAAGGGAAGACAAAGTCTAATGGTCACAAACTGCTGGAAGACTGTTTTAGACTGGACATGAGGAAGAACTTCTTTACTGTCGGAATCTCCAGAGTCTGGAATAGACTCCTCCCAGAAGTGGTGCAAGCACCTACCCTGGAGACCTTCAAGAAATGCTTGGATGCTTACCTTGCTGGGGTGATCTGACCCCCGCTGACTTCCTGCCCTTTGGGCAGGGGGCTGGACCCGACGATCTCACGAGGTCCCTTCCAGCCCGAATGCCTATGAAATCTATGAAATTATACATGTTTCTTTCTAAACATGTTTAAAATGTTAACAACTTGTGGCAAGCCCTAGACTTGCTGTAATCTGTTAAACTCATTTTAATAAATAAAAATACTTTGCAGCAGTAAGCCCTGCCCAAATTGCACTGTTTATTTAAGTATATAAATGAAGAGGAGAACATCAGAAAGTTTTGAAGACAGCACTAGCTTTATAATTGATCACAATGCTTTATACTATGTTAAGTGTATTACTTTCACTCTTCACAGTAGAGCTACTGCAAGTTGTAGCATTTTTTCCAGACGCTTATACTTCTATTTTTTATTAGATAGAAAAGCTTCTGCCACAACTGCTTTTAGCTTTAGTTCTTTGAAAATCTAACTCATGGTGACCAGAAACAGTCCAACAATTTGCAAACTTCAATTAACCCTTCCCTTTGCTTAATAAAACAGTTCTAAAGGCACAATGTGTTTTAATAAACTTTTTTGCATTTACTTGGCACATTTAAAGTAGCTTTATTAACTAATAAAAGAAGTGAAAATGCTGTTTTTGCTCCCTTTTAATTGAAATCCAGTTTCCATCCAGATGAGACATGAGACAATTTGTGGATAAAAGTTATCGTCTGCTCAGTAAGGCATCAGTCATTCTCTATTTTCAAATGTAAAAATCTGAAAATTAGAAATATGAATAAATGTATGTCAAGCTACATAATTGATTAAATTAGTGCAGATGGATATACCAAAAAAAAAAAAAGGGCTGGATTCAGCGTACAGGCTGTATTTGGTTGCAAATCAGCAATGAAAATGAGCCACTCTGGGAAAATAACTCAAAAGTAAAAATGCAAAACTGCGTTGAAATAATCAGTTTTAATCATGGTTTCTTGCTTGCTTATGGAAATCATGATTCAGATTGGTGAGGAGAATTATTTAGGCTACAATCAGCGACCTCATCTGCATCCTCCTGTCTTCCTTGCTTTCCAGACCTTGAAATGAGCGGAGCCCTTTTATAATGCTTTTCTTTGTGCTGCAGGTTCCCTGAAGTCCAGATGAGGCTTTGGCCTCATCTCCTATTATTTCCATTTCATCTTCCTCCTTTCAGCCCCAACAGGAGCATGTGCTGTGGGATAATTATTCTCTCCTCTTTGGGGGCTGCCTTTTTCCTACTTCTCCTGCTGTTTGAAACCATTATGATTCCCTCTGCTTGTGAGAATGAGGGTCAGGAGCAGGGAGGATGGATTGTGGCTGCGAGGGAGACAAGTACATCTGAGGACGATTTCAGTGGTGTGAAAAGGGATGCTGTCAAGGAAATGGAAATTGTTACTCTGAAAATCCCATCAGCCGGCAGCTTGATCAGAGCTGAGTGGGAGCAGGAGATAGCTGCAGTCTTGTTAGCGTCTGAAGCTGGGTTCACCTCTGGGGTAATTGCTTCCTTGCAGGGTGAATTTGGCCCTCAGTTGGGAAAATGTGAAGCTGGTTGTGTTCCTTGGCAGCAGCCAGGCTTGGAGCCTAACGCTTTCTCCCGTTGCCTCCTCAGAACTGGCGAACATAGAAGAGGATCCAAAATCTGCTGGAGTCGCAACCTTTGTGCTGCAGGAGGAATTTGATCGATACACAGGCTACTGGTGGTGTCCGGACACAAAGCCAAGTAAGTGCACTCAGTGCCATGTAGCTGATGGGCAGGGTTCCTGTTGGTATGGCCACCACCACTGTAGGACAGAGTCAGTTTTCTCTTCCCGTTCTATATCCCGATTAGGTAGCATCCCATGTTGGTTGTGCTGGGATAGATGAGGATACGTCAAACAAAACCAGGGTTTCATGCAGAGAAAAGGATGCAGGTGAGCTCTAAGGAGTGAAATGTCCTGTGAGAATATAGGAGAAAAGACCAAAGGAAGTACTTAAAATATATCATAAGAGGCTGACATTATCATTTCCATATGGACAGGTGACACATTTATTAAGCAGTAAATTGACTTTCTGTAGAATATGCAGGGAGGACACATGACTCTCATCTTATGCTGGTGTAAATCTCTCTAGCATGGGGTAGAGTTACCTCTCAGAAAAGGAGGGTGTGCCAGTATAAGATACACTCATGTACAGCACATGTTCAGTCCCCTATTAAACTTCATCCTAGGGTAGCCCATCCACCCACTGGTCAAGAACTGCAGTAGTGCCTACTGTGGGCAGCCAGCTTGGGAGAACAGGTCATGTATCTGGTCCTTACTATGGATACATTTACACTGGAATAATATTTAGGCTAGATGACTATAGTAATTATGTTGTGTGTCCATGCCCCATGGCTTTTGTGAGGTATCATCATCTGGGCTTTACAGCTCACAGTCTAGGTGTGTGTTACCTTGGAGGGAAGAAACCTAGACTAATCAGAGTGGAGACAGCAGTTAGGCTTCTGCTACACGTTGCATATATTGTGCAAATTTACTGGTTAATTGCACAATAAATTTAGACTGGCCACATGTGTAGAGTAATTATCATACATTTAACTGGTTAATCACGCGATAAATTTAGACAACCACACTTGGAAAGTAATTATCAGGCAATAAAAATGACTGTTCAGCTGTATAAAAAGAGCTAACCAGCTACAAAGTTAGTGCCTGAAAATGTGTAACAATGCTAGAGCTGGTTTCTACAGGCTTTAATTTGAATGCGTAGTAGAGCCCTGAGATTCAGAATCATTCAGAACATAGCACACATGTTGCACTTAAAAACAGGATTTTAAACCTAGTGCTTTAAAAATTGATACGACACCCAGTTGATTTAATAGCATAAATGCTTGCTTTAGTAACTACCAACAAGCTATGAAACTAAATGACAGAAAAAGACTTTTTCCCAATATAAAATATTACAGAAAGTCCCAGTGTTTTCTCACCAATGCAGGCAGGGAAGCTGGTCCGGTCTTGCAGTGTGTACTTGTGGTCTGGGTGCAGTACGGCTTCTTGATCTTTTCTGGACTGCATGCCTTGCTGGCAGTTCTGTCTTGCTGCTTATATTGTTTAATTGTATAGCTTCAAAGCATTTTCCTTGATGGTTGGCTAATTAAAGTCTGAACAAAACAGGGAGGAAAAGGGTGATCTTCATCTTAGAATTGTTAAATTGCCTGGCTCCTGCTTTTTGATTTGTTTAGGTGTGAAGGCTTGTGTTTCTTGTCTCCCTGAAGTGATAGCTCAGTTAAATGTGATGGGACTTGAGTGGTCAACTAGGATGTTTAGAGGCATTGGTTACTGGACCTGTCTTTGGGTATTTGTTTATCAATGGGGCAAGTTTGCAATAGCTTATACTGCTGATGGTCTATTTACAGAATTCCAGACATACATTGAATGATTGAGACATTTTTAACACCTTGTTCATTGGACGCCTGTTTTGAAAAAATGTGAGGATGTCACATACAGGACATTTTCCCTGTATTCAATGCACCTTTTGCAGGCTTTGCTTGAAATGTATATTTAATTTTATGTCTTCATTAGTTGCTAGTTCAATTGAAATGTATATGTAGTTTCCTTGCCTTCTTTAGTTACACTGGCTCAGCCTTGTTCTCTGGCTTCCTCAGCTTGGAGATGCACAGGATGACTGTGTCAGGTCTCTGCTAACAATTTTAACTACCACTCTTATTATTTTATGGCATGGGTCTGGTATTGGGTACCGCAAACTCCTCTCTCTCTTCTGCCTAGTGGGTTGCAAGCCATTAGCAGAGTTTGATATTCTTTGTGGCAGGCTTGTTACCACAACCCAGTCTTGCCCCAGCCACTATCTTGCATTTTTGTGCAGGAGACACTGCCCAAGCTTTCATAGCCAGCACACAAACTTGCTGGATTTCCCTCCAGCTCCAAACAGCTGAAGCTCCAGCGTGTGGTGCATGACGCGGCCTCCCCCTAGGCATCCAAAGGAACGAGGCTGTTGCCTTCAGTGAGCAGGTTGTTACAGCAGTTCCAGATGTGAAACGTGTCTCTTCCTTTGCAGCACTCAACGGGGGCAAAATCCTTAGGATTCTCTATGAAGAAAATGATGAGTCAGAGGTGGAAATCATTCATGTCACGTCCCCCCTGTTGGAGACCAGGCGGACAGATTCCTTCAGGTATCCCAAAACAGGTGAGGCCTTGCTGCTCCCCTTTCCTTCTGCCTTCGGCCCTTCCCCACAAGTGACTCCCTTGTGGCCCATGCTGATGGTGTAGGATCCTCACTGCTAACCCAGTGTTTTTGGTTGCTGGCAGCATGCTACTCTGTCTGTACTATTCAGGAAGCACCTCCCTATGCGCTCTTTATCTTCACAGCTCTGGGCTTCAGGGTGAAAAAACACGTATTTTGTACGGCTTTCTGCTGAGCTGCTGGCAGTGCCTTTGTAATTGGGGGTGGGAGGTTGGGGAATCCTGGAAGGATTTACAAGGTTTGAAGCAGTGGAGACTACTCAGTCCCATTTTCAGCTATGACTTGGGCACAAGGAGCCTAAATCCCATTGACTTTCATCCTGAAGATAGTTCTTAGCAGCCTGGTTTACTTGGGCTGTGTAGCACTGAGCAGAGCAAAGGCTAAAAACCTTTAGAAACAGGACCTTGGCCTCAGGTCCTCAGTTCCCCATGGGTAGAGGGGGAAAACAGCACTGCCCTCCCTCATGGTGGGGGCATGGTAAGATATACATGTGAAAACTTGGGAGGTGTTCAGATATTCTGGTATTGGGAGCCATATAAGCCCCTAAAGTTGGTGCCTGAGGGTTTGGTGGCTTTGTGGTACGTTCTCCAGCTGGTTTGATCAGATCTCTGTCTTCATTGTAGCCAGACAATATCATCTAGTTCTGGGGCAGTTACCAGAATTCTGCCTGCTGTTCTAGGTGGGGAGATATGAACCCTCATGTCCTTTGCAGAGGTGTCTGTCATGCATCTATAAGGCCGATGCATAGCATTTTTTGGTGCTCATCCCTAATACAATGCAGCATTTTTTAAAAGGTCCTACTTGGCCAGTTCCTACAGGATATGTTTTTAAGGATATAGCATTGGGAGGTAATGCTTTCTGCTGTAGAGTGAATTGGTCTATATCTGTAACCCTTAATCCCCCCTTCTCAAAGAGAAAAAGACTAACGTCAGAACTTTTGAAATGGTGGGACCATTAAGAATGAAGAGGGCTACTTATAGGAGTAGACACTGGCACTTACTCCTGTAAATAGGTCTCTTAATTCTCCAGAGGCTACTTTTGTCATCAGGCACTGCTCTGTTAGTATATGTGTACAGGATTGGGCCTCAAGGGCCTTTGTTTGTTTTAGCCCCTTCTGACCTGACCTGAATTCTACCCCTTCTACCCCCAGCAGGATGGGGTTAATTAATCACAGAGCAGTCTGTTGCTTGCTATCTGTTCAATTTGGGGTAAACATCATTACTGGTGTTTGGAATATGGGCTTGTCTTCCTGAAAACAAACTGTGTGATTGTTGATGTCTTTTTTTTTTTTACAGGTACAGCGAATCCAAAGGTCACCTTTAAGATGTCCGAAATAACAATTGATGCTGAAGGAAGAGTAAGTTTTAATTTTCATCTATTTTCTAAATCGATTTGACATTTGTGACTCCTTTGTAAAATTAGGATCTTCAGTTGACACAAAAAACCCCGCTGGGCCCACAAAGGGTATGGGGGTGATCCATAGACTACTGTTTCAAACAGCCTGGTGGAGTGGTGATGTGTAGGGGGTGCACATGCACCCCCTAAGAGCTCTAGTGCACTCCCTGACCGGCCACATGCTCGCTGCTTAGGCACCAGGCAAGGGGGGCAGGTGGGAGTGCCAGTGCCCCCCTGCAAGCACCGGCCAGGGAGTGGAAGCACTGTGGTGCTCCCAGAAGTGGCCGCAGTGATCCACCACCTTGTGATTGGCCGCAGGAGGGTCTCCCCACCCCCCCTTCTGTTGCTGAGTGGTCACTGGGGGGGGACATGTGCCCCCCTGACTAAAGCAGAACCAGTCACCCACAGCCTGGTGTAATGTCAGGAACACAGCAAGCAAATATAGCACTGGCATCTCTCCTTTTCCACTCATATAGGGGGTGAAAGGTTTCAACATAAGGGTGGTATGTTTTAGACACCAGTGATCAGCATTCCCTTGGCCAACCCCCTGGTTAGTGCCTGGTTCAACATCTTCCTGAAGATGTTTTAACTGGGAAGAGAGTTTGCTGAGCTATAACTCAGTTGCTGTGTAAATACAGTATGTGGGGAAATGAGTGTTATGCCCCCCCCCACTGTGTCCTAGTGGCTGGTGTAAGCTGTTCTAACTAATGTGAAGGTACCTTAACTCAGCAGGGTACAGGAGCATGTGGTGTCTGATTAGGGACCTGTCTTCTCTGGGAACTCTGCTCATTGCTGGACATACCAGTGTACCTGTGCTGAAGCCAACCTCTAATCTAGACAAGCCAGCTGACCCCAACCCATGAAGTGTGCAAGTGGGGCTTTTCCTCACTTCAGGCAGGGGTCACTGTCTCAGTGCACACCACTGCAGACTGGGGGAATGAGACCTGTGGAGGTACAACCACTCACCCAGGCTCATTCCATAAGCTCATGACAGGGTAGAGATGGGCCTTGTATCTCCTGACACCCAGTCCATCTTTGCTTGTGTGCTGATGGGGTTTGCAGCCCAGCAGCTGCCTCGGAGCCCAGCCTCAGTGGCTGTAATGGGATTGAATCCCTCACATTTGTGAAGGCCAAGAGTAAAGATGCAATTCCTGTTGAGCTGCAGTGGAGGACAACCTTGACCACTCGTGTGCAGAGACCTGTTTCTTCGGCATGTGCTTCACCATTTCTTGATGTTGATTGCTGTTGTTATCAATAGATTGCTGATGTCGTGGATAAAGAACTAGTGCAGCCATTCGAGATCCTGTTTGAAGGAGTAGAGTATATTGCTAGAGCGGGATGGACTCCAGAAGGAAAATAGTGCGTATGTTAATCCTGTCTCTGCTTAGTGGGTTTGGGACAATGCAATTGGAAACAGATAGTCCCAGCCCCTCTCTTCACTCTGGCACATGCTTGCTGCGATTATCGCAGTGCTCCAAACGTGTTTGTGCGAAAGGGACATTTTTCCGAACCACAGCATCCTCACTGTGGTGCTTGTCTGGTTCCATTGCCATCACCTCGTGGCCTGTGATTCAGTTGTCCTCACAGTGCCCTTGTGAGGTAGTGCAGTGCTTTTATCCCCATTTGTAAAAGTGAGGCCCAGAGAAGTCAAGTGACTTGTCCAGAGTCACACAGGAAGTCTGTGGCTGAGGAAGGACTTGAGTCCAGGTCTCCCAAGTCCTATGCTAGCACCCTAACCACTGCAGCAGACTAACTCATCAGAAATCCCACTGTAACACCTACATGTTATTTTTAACCCTGTAAACAGAGCCACATGCCTAACTCCTCACAGTGTGGTGTTGGACCACTGGCAAGCCCTGAGGTTTCGTCATCATTTCTTTAGGCAACTGATAAGCACTCAGAGATCCTCAGATATGTTCTTAAATTTCAGTTGGAAGGCATTTGCTTCCTTGATCCTTCTAAATTTTCTGTTCTCAAATCCTCCTCCCACGTTGTCCCTGAAGCACAATCCAAATCCAAGAACATAAGAACAAAACAGACTTTTGAACCCACTGCTTTTTTTGGGGGGCTGAAATTAAAGTAGGACAGGTTCCTCCGTCTCTGTTGAGGAGCCTGCCTGACGCCTTGAAACTTTGAGGGAAATGTTTGCTTTTCCCTGCCCAAAGTTAAATTTATCTTTTCCCTGGCTCTAAAATTGATCACTGTTGTCCCCATCAAAATGCGCAGTGTTCCTGTTCAGGTTTTCTCAGCTGTCTGATACTGAGTAATGATGCAGGATTTTCCAAATACTTTGTTTTTCCTTTGATAGCGCCTGGTCTATCTTGCTGGACCGCTCCCAAACACGGCTTCAGATTGTACTGATCCCCCCTGCATTATTTATCCCGGTAGAAGATGATGCTATGGAAAGACAGAAACTTATAGACACCGTGCCCGACTCTGTTACACCACTCATTATTTATGAAGAAACAACGGATGTCTGGATCAACGTAAGAATTTGGGGTGTAGCCTCCTACATAGGGTGTGGACCTGCCCATAGTGCTCACATGGGATTAATGCTGTTTGTATTGCTTCACTCCCAGAAATGGGATAAAGACCCATTGTGCTCTTCACTGTACATATTCATAGTAAGAGAGTCTCTGACCTGAAGTGCTGAAGGGTTAGATCCTGTTCTCCATATTAAGTGCCTGTGGGTGATCCTAGTCCCACCCTGCTGAAGTCCCTGAAAAAGCATGAATGGGTCTATCAATGTAAGATGCTTTTATTTCAACCTTAAGACTGAGTTGCACACAGCATCAAGGAGGAGGAAGACCTTCCTGCCTTTTGTGTCAGTGCTTTCTTCAGGCAGTCAAGCAGGGTGCAGCAGGATCAGACTTAGGCACCTTTAAATAGGGTGGAGTGGGTGGGACACAGAGGTCCAGAGTAGGGGAGTGGCTTGTTGGAGGTATGCAGCACACCCCTGGCAGAGACCCAGGTGTCCTGAGCCCCAGCACTGGCCCTGCCCCCTGTATCTTGTACATAGCCTCATAGCTGTGCAGTAGATTTGGCCCCCTTCATGTGAAGTTGGTGCCTGGCAGCAGGTTCCAACAGGCAGGCTCTGCTGGAGCCCTAATGTTGTCTTGAATTAAAAAAAACTCAGCCCAGAGCCCCTAGATCCCTCTGCCAGCTTAGTGACCCAGTGCAGAAGTGCACTGAAGCATTAATGAACAAGTAAAATTGTAACTCTTTAAAATGTCTTTTCCTTGACTAGCAAAACACTTCTTCAGAAACAGGGTCTTTAAAAACCAGCCTTATTATCCAGCCATCGCCCCTGTAGCCAGCAACCTCCCATATTTATCAGGGTCGATGGCTCACCTCCACCCCAAACTGCCTGGCCCCCCAGGAAACTTTGTCTGTGTGCGTACAGTTATGGAATATGCATGCGTTCCTTAAGTGTTAGTGTCACTCCAGGAAAGGGAGCCCCTTGCCAGCGCTGCATCTGTAGGATGCAGATTTAAGACTGATGTCTCTGAATTGGCACCTCCTGGGCACTGCCTGCTGATAGCAGGACCTGAAAACATCGATCTGCAGTGATTGTGAGCTCTCCTTGGTTCACTCCATTCTCCTCACGGGAGAGGCACATTGGTGGTAGAGCGGGCACAGTTTCTAGCTGGCTCTGCACACCTCCCGCAGGTGCCATGCACTGAACCATTGGATTTCCTTTGCCTTTCACTGCTGCTGCTTGTGATTGTTTCTCACTGGGACTCAGACACTCCTGCTGAAACCATCTAGATCAGGGGTGGGTAAAATATGGCTCATGGGCCAGATCTGGCCTGCCAAGTGATTTTTATCTGGTGCAGGCTCCATCCCCTTCCCCCCCACCCCCCAACTGCAGACAAGACCAGGAGGTGGTGCTGGCTCCTTGGGGGGAGGAGGGGAGACAGGGCTGGGGACTGTGTGTATGTGCTTGCATGCATGTGTGTGCAGCCCTCAACAGCTCACCAAAACTCATTAAGTGGCTCTCCAGCCCAAATAACTGCCCACCCCTGATTTGGATCCTTTCTCCCTTGGAGAGTCTAAAATTACCATACCCTAGATGGCAGCCTTGTACTGGGATCCCCAGCAGTGGCCAAGCTGCTGCCAGCTCCTCTGTCTTCTCTGAAATAACTCTTTTCTTTCAGGGTTTGGGCAGAGGGGAATGAAATATTGACTCTGGGATTTCTCCTCAGCTATTGATCTCTCATTAGCTTTCTTCATTCGCCTGCAGCACATGTGACTGCTTCTGTATCCAAGTGAGGAAGTGCAGGGGTAGAAGAACTTAACTGGTTGATTCTGGATGAGGATGCTAGCAAGGATAGTGGAGAGCAGCTGACAGCAAGTGATGATTGTGGCTGGACTCATGCTGCCCATGTGGCTAATGCAGACAGTAATCAGCAGTAATCATTCAAATAATGGCATCAGGGGCTGGAGGTGATTATTGGTGTTCTTCTGTCTGGTCTGCCAAAAGAGACCTCTTGAACCCTTTTGTTGGGGATTGGTCTCAGGGAGCATCTTTCATTTAGGACAACACTTCTCAGCCTCACTAGACTCAAGGCACCCCTTGGAAAATGTCAGCTCTTCGCTTTCTCTTTATAGTCATTTTTTGACTATAGAAAAATGATAGAGCAGGCCTTACTTGCAGAGAACTCAGAAAAATGACCACAGGTCAGGATGCTTTAGCCACTTTGGATTCCAGTTTGAAATATCTGGATTTATTTTATGAATTGTTTGTGTGCTGTTGTACTAATATTGTGCTGCACCCTGCTTGTAAGGGTCTTATGGCACACCAGGGCACTGCCACCCCCTGGTTGAGAGTCACTGCTTCAGGGAGTGGTTCCTGGAATGGATATGGATAAACCCTTGCAGCATGTATAATGGGTTGAGTGATGAAAGCTAATCGTACTCAACATTTCACATGTCAGAGTCTGACCTTGAGCACTAAAACAACCACTTTGTTTCTGCAGATCCACGACATCTTCCACATCTTCCCTCAGGCCCATGAAGATGAGATCGAGTTTATCTTTGCTTCTGAATGTAAAACAGGATTCCGGCACTTGTACAAAATCACGTCGGTGTTGAGGGAGAGCAAATACAAGCGATCATGCGGAGGCCTCCCTGCTCCAAGTAACCACAGTACTGATCTCGGTTTCATTGGGTATTCACCATTGAATACTCGTTAAGTAACCACAGCCTGTTTCCACAGTGTTAGAAGGGTCTTTTTTTCCCACTGGCAAATTTTGGCCCTCATCCAGCGAATCCCGTGCCTGCTCCTATTGACATCAGTAGCACTTTACACTTGCTTAAAGCTTCATGAGGTTCTGTAGGGGTAGGAAGGCACATAAATCTGTATTAACAACACAGCATGTTTAATCAACACAGCATGATCCTTTTTAATTAACTAAAAGGGAGATTTGTGGGGTGGTTTGGGTAAGGTAAGTGGTGGGGTGGTTTGGATGCCTCAGGTTAACTACCATAGCAGTTGTGTGTCCTGTTTCCTTGCACAAATTAAATATAGAGGTTGAAATGACTGAATAAACTTTAGACCTTCTGGGGAAAAGTGTTCTTGAATGCCACATCCAGATCTGTGCCCTACCTGACCAGAGCTGAAATTCAGCCTATTCCTAGCATGGCACAGTAGGTAAATGCCAGCCCAAAAGCTGTTCATAGAGCTGTACCTGCCTCTGCAGGCATTTGCAATGCAGTTGCATGGGCAGAGAAATTAATAGAAGAAAAATATTGGCATCTGCTGCAAATGGAAATGCAGGAAAAGTCTTTAAATAAAGACATGGATCTGGTTGCTTTCAAGCTTTGACCCACATTTGATCCCAATCAGATGTAAAAGATAGGTGTGCTCAGGGACCCTGTACATCTTTTCATAGTGTATGTCCTTTGATTTAAAATGCTATGTCGTGATCTGTGCCTGGGTGCTATTCATCTACTCACTCCATCACAATGGCATGCTGAAACACATGTGCCTGATTTTGCTGTTGATAGAATCCCAGTTTCATGCAGGTGATCTTTCAGAGGGATATGTTTGAAATGAAATGAGTTATTCCCTTCATGATAAAAACCTAGACACTGTACTGGTGCCACTGATGGTATCTGGCTTGTCTTTCTACTTCTGGTGGAAAGGTGGAACGCAACCTCTCCCTTTATTAAAGCCATGTGTTATATTCGTCGGCAAATGTGAAAACGTTGATGTTTTGGGATTGTTACTTCCTGACTGGAGTTTGCAAAATGTGTTTGATGTGATGGAGCCACTTGAGATACCATTCAGTTTGAGCAACAATGAGTCCATGCGAGCAAAAATAATAATACTGCTTTTCCAGCCACGTTCTTGATTCTTGACTCCCCTGACCTTACAGATTGCATCGATAAGGCTGCATGCATTTCAGTGCAGAGACAACCACTTTGTACAACTGGCAAAGGCCTTTGTTGGGAGTGGGGAGTAGGGGAGCAGTTCATTCAAGTAAAGGGCTACCAGTGAAATTGCAGTTGTAGAGCTTTGATGGGGTGGGAAGTCTGCAATGTGTAACAGTGTGTCTTTCCTGTAGGTGACTTCAAGTGTCCCATCAAGGAGGAACTGGCAGTTACTAGTGGAGAATGGGAAGTCCTCGGTCGACATGGTTCCAACGTACGTTCCTTTGTGTTTCTTTTCCATTAAGCCTAAGGTACTGCTGTCATCAGCCCTCTGTGGATTGAACTCTAGATTGGATAACAGGCAAAGTGAGTTAGATCCTAGGCTCTGTAATGGGCTGCTCAGTTACGTGGCCAGACTGTGGTGTGAGATGCCATTGTCTTCCTCTAACCAAAAGGGATGAAGGGAGAGCAAGGCATGTTTTGACAAGGAGACAGGAACAGTGGGACAGTTGTGTGGAAGCTTCTGTTTGACTGGTGTTATAGAGGTTGGGCCATGTGGTCGTTGTGGCCTTAAAGCTTGGCAAGAAGCTGGGTGGCAGAGAATCCCCTAGTGAATGGGGCAGTGGCTCTGAGTCTAATCCAGAAACTCTGCAGGGATGGCCCTGAGCTGAAAGTCCAGCTGTCAAGTTCGAGTTTGGGCAAGGGGGAGCCAGCTGCTCACTCCTAGGCTAACTCTGCTTGAGCTGTCCAGACCATATGTCCAACTGCTATTGAAAGGCTGATATTACAGGCACTCTAGAGGCAAAGGTTGCTGAGAGATGATGAGAGCAGGGAACAGCTGCTTGGAAGGGAGTGAGGAAGGAGACTGAAGTCACACACCTGGTCATGTCCACATAGCCATGCTGCTATGTGTGGAATAGAGGAAGGTAACAGTCTTCTTGATGTCATCCCTGTAATCGGGTGTCTTGCACTAGGGTATTATTGACATGGAAATCCAGCTACAGCTCATGTTCTATTGTGTGCATAGTGCAACATGCATATATGAGAAATTGAGCTGGCACTACACAGTGGTCACGGGGGACCTAAATTACCCGGACATCTGCTGGGAGGAGCAGACAGCCAAAACAAACAGCTCACGTAGGTTCTTAAACTGCGTGCAGGACCTCCACCTAACTCAGGAGGTGTCCAGTCCCACCAGGGGTAGCGCCTTGCTAGACCTGGTCTTAGCAACGGGATGATCTCGTGGGTAACCTGTGAGATAGTGACCATCATTTGGTCAAATTCACAATCCAGCGCAAGGTGGGAAAAATAACCAGCGAGGCTAAAGTGTTAGATGTCAGAAGGGCCAATTTTAGTAAACTTAGAAGGCTAGTTAGTGAGGTGGCTGAACTCAAGAGCATCGAGCATATGGGGGTCCAGGAGGTTGGTGGTTTCTCAAGGGAGTGATCCTTGGGGCACAAAAGGAGACTATTCATTATGCAGGAAAGGGGGCAAGGGAACTAAAAAGCCCCCTTTGCTGAAAAGGGAACATCAGAAAAGACTGGGAGCAAAGAAAGAGATTTATAGGCAGTGGAAGCAGTGGGGCAGCCACCAAGGAGGAGTATACCTCCCTGGTACGCTATTGCAGGGACTTGGTTAAGCAGGCCAAGGCAGAGCTGGAGCTTAGCTTGGCTACAACAGTCAAGGACAATAAAAAGTCCTACAAATGCATAGCGAGCAAACGGAAGGAGCAGAGTAACATAGGGCTCCTGCAGGACAAATCAGGACGGTTGGTGGCTGACGCAGGGAAAAAGGCAGAGCTCTTCAATGAGTTCTTCACTTCAGTATTCCTGAGTACTGGCCAAGACAATTCCCCCAATTTAAACATAGATAGATGTCCAGGAGGCACTAGACTAACCAGTGGTTAGTGCTGACTTAATTAAGGAGCACTTGGAGGGGCTGGATGGGTAGAAGTCAGCCGGCCCACATGACCTCCATCCACAGGTGCTGAAGGAATTAGCCAGTGTCATAGCTGAACTGCTGGCATGGCTGTTTGAGCACTCATGGTGCTCCAGCCAGGTCCCTGAGGACTGGAAAAGGGTCAACATGGTGTCTGTTTTTAAGAAGGGGAGAAGAGATGAGCCAGGTAACTTTAGGCTAGTCAGTCTTACCTCTATTCTTGGGAAAACACTGGAAAAAATCATTAAAGGGCGCATTTGTGAAGGCTCAGCAGGGGAAATGATGCTGAAAGGAAACCAGCATGGTTTGTCACAGGTAGATCCTGCCTGACAAACCTTATAGCCTTTTACAGCCTGGTCACACACTGCCTTGACACTGGAGCTGAGGCAGATATCATCTACCTGGACTTTAAGAGGCCTTCAGTACAGTTTCGCATCCTGTTCACATAAGGTTGCTAGCAGGCTGTGGAGTGGGTGCTTACACAGTCAGGTGGGTGGCAGACTGGCTTAGGGACCGCACCTGGAGTGCAGTCCCTAAGTGGTGGTGGATGGGTTGTTTTCACCCTGGAAGGAGGTGAGCAGTGGTGTCCTGCAGACTTCAGTCCCTGGACCAGTGTTATTTAATATCATCAGTGATTTGGATGAGGAAGTGGAGAGCACCCTGTCCAAGTCTGCAAATGACACCAAATTATGGGGCAAAGTTAACACACCG
>NW_017728911.1:36981358-36996143 GCF_001723895.1 Crocodylus porosus | reverse complement strand
GTTCCCCACCCCCCCGGGACCTCAGCGCTTCTCCAACTATCCTCCTTAGCTTGTTGAAGTCTGCCCTCCTAAAATCTAGGGCCGCTGCCTTACTGCAGGCCTTTGCCACCTTGCGCTGGATGGTGAATCCCAGCAGGTGATGATCGCTGTCACCCAGGTGGTCGAGCACCCGCAGCCCCCGCACCAGGTCGTCACCCGTGGCCAGCACTAGGTCCAACAAGGCGTTCCCCCTGGTGGGGCTGTGCACCTCCTGGGTTAGACGGAGGTCCTGCACTCTGGCCAAGAACCCACATGAGCGGTCAGACCTGGCTGACTGCTCTTCCCAGCAGATGTCTGGGAAGTTCAGGTCCCCATGACTACCACATCCTTAGCCTTCACGACCTCCGTGAGCTGACCCAAGGATTCCTGGTCGAGCTCTTCTCCCTGGTTGGGAGGCCTATAGTAGACTCCCACCATTAAGTCCCTTTCCCCTCGACTGCCTTGCTCTAACCCAAAGCACTTCAGAGTGCCCCTCCCCTGACTCCTTGCTAATTAAGGAGGATGTGTATTCCTCCGTAATATAGAGTGCCACGCCCCCACCTCTCTTTCCTATTCTGTCCCTCCTGTACAGCCTATAGCCCTTGACACTGATCGCGCAATCATGCGTTGCGTCCCACCACGTTTCCGTAATCCCACTACGTCCGGGCTGGTGTCAGCCAGCAGGAGGGTGAGTTCCTCCTGCTTGTTGCCCATACTACGAGCGTATAGGCCGATCTGGACAGGTTGGAGCAATGGGCCGAACAAAACAGGATGCAATTCAACAATGACAAATGCAGAGTACTCAACCTAGGGAGAAGGAATCCCCAGCACACCTACAGGTTGGGGGATGACCTCCTCAGTAGCTCAGCGGCTGGGAGGGATCCTGGAGTCATAGTTGACTCCAAGATGAACATGAGCCAGCAGTGTAATGAAACCATCAACAAAGCCAATCGCACCTTATCGTGCATGACGAGCAGATCGAGGGAGGTGATGCTCCCCCTCTATGAGGCATTGGTCGGGCCACAGTTGGAGTACTGTGTCCAGTTCTGGGTGCCGCACTTCAAGAGGGATTCAGAGAATCTGGAGAGGGTCCAGAGGAGGCCAGTCGTATGATTAGTGGCCTCCGTGCAAGACCCTACGAGGGGAGGTTGAAGGATCTGGATCTCTTCAGCCTTCACAAGAGACGTCTGAGGAGAGACCTTGTAGCAGCCTATCAGTTTATCAAGGGAGGACAACAGAGAGTTGGAGATGAGGCATTTACCAGGGCACCCCTAGGAGTAACTAGGAATAATGGGTATGAACTAGTGGAAGTAGATTCAGGTTAGACATTAGGAGGAAGTTTTTCACATTAAGGGTGGCCAGAATCTGGAACGGGCTGCCAAGGGAGGTGGTATTATCACCTGACTTGGAGGTCTTCAAGAGGAAGCTAGATAGGCACCTGGCTGGGGTTGTCTAACCTCGGTCCTCTTTCCTGCCAGGGGTAGGGGGTCGGACATGATGATCCTTCAGGGTCCCTTCCGACTCTACAATCTATGAATCTAGGGACTGAGCAGCTCTCCCCTTTGGAGTCTGCCCTCTGGTCAGGCTTGAGGCAGCTCAGGAAGACCGGCCATGCCCCACTTACCCTCGTGGATTTAATTGCTCCCTGTGCAGTGACCCAGCCCAAGACCTGTGTCCCACTTCTGTCTTGTGCCTCTCCAGCCCATCACAAGGCGCTGAGTGGTAGGTCTAGGTCTGGCTGGCTCTTTAACGAGGTCTGTGGTGTTCCTAAGGCATTGCCAGAAGTCTCCTGTCACTTCACAACACGCAGAAGATTTGTTTGTTACATCCGTCACATATGTACGAGTGCCCAGGGTTGCTTTGCTTTCCACACTGGCGAAGGAGCTGCTTGCCATTATTTAACTTAATATTCCATCCCTGAGTTTCTGGTCTCAGTGGAAGTACTTGAGCAGTGTAGGCAGGTACCATTAGCAGGTGTCTTCCTTGCTTTGTTCCTTACTTTGTCCTGTGCATTTCTTGGAGGCTCATGGCTGGTTTAGGAGTAATGGGACAGGAGGGGGAAATGAGGAGTTGTATTTCACCAGGGTGGAAGGAAAATTCCATGCAAATGGAATGGTCAAAGCCTTGGTGTCCACTGCTGCTCTGCATCCGAGCACAGCAGACCTACCCCAGCTAGAGTGTGGGAAGGGAGCAAAGCCTTGTTACCTTTCAAAAATGCACTAGGAGGGATCCTAGGATCCCAGTTACAGACCTGTGAACTTTGCTGGAAGAAAAGGGAATTGCTTGACAAGATTGTTTGCAGTAATAACAAACCATTACAAGTTAGTAGGAAAGACCCGAAGGCTCATGATCTGCTAGTGGTCTGGTTAGCATGGCTTTGGTACAAGGAAACTCACCTTCTCTAAGCATGCTGAATTCACTCAGCATTTCAATAAAATGGCAGAACAAGGAGAACCAGCTACCAGTGATTTGTGGGAAGTGAGGGGTGTGTTTTTTTTTTTTCTCTTTTGGACTTTCAGAAGGCCTTTGGGGAAGTCCCGTACAGAAGGTTATTAAGGAAAACAAAGGAGTTATGAGTTTAGGCATAATAAATTGTCATGCTCAGAAATTGTTTTTCTTACTTAGTGGAAGAGTCTGCATACCTGTCTGGTTGCTGTTCCAGATGGCACAAGGTTACCAATCTGTGTTTCCCAGGCTTCCCTCTGGGACTGGTGTGTGTGTGTGGTTATCCATAACCTGGGGAAAGGAGTGAACAGCAAAGGGGGCAGTAGAAGTGGTCCTGGGATTATTTAGGTTAATAAAGATGAGAGAGGACAGTGGGGAAAGTCAGGGGAATCTGGCATCCTAGGGAACCAGGCAACAAGGTAACTAGTAAAATTAAGTGTCTGCAAGTACCGTCATATGCTTATGAAGAGATCCTTTGAGCTCTACCTTTCTAAATTAGCCTTACCCACATGGGGCTAAGGGAACACTGGGAACAGAGCTGAGTGATTCAGCTGGTACAAACTGAGGTGGTGGGTTTCTTTTCTGGCAGATCCGTGTGGATGAAGCAAACAAGCTGGTGTATTTCCAAGGCACCAAGGACTCCCCTTTAGAGCACCACCTGTACGTCGTTAGCTACGAGAATCCCGGAGAGGCGAAGCGGCTGACGGAGCGCAGCTACTCTCACGCCTGCTGTGTTAGTCAGGTAGCGCTGCTCAGCATGTGCTGAAAGGGCTGGGTCTGGTGCTCCTTGGCAGACCTGCTGCTTTCCTGTTTGGCAAACTGAGTCACGCTCACATATAACACCATTGGCTCCTGCTGGTTTAATGCTGTTGCAAAATCCATGGGCCCAGGCCTCAACAGGTGTGTGTGCTGGGACATGCAGGGGCCTGAATCTGTGTGAATACACCCCTCCATGCCAGCCCCCAGGCAGAGACATGCTGCCAGTAATCTTGCAGGTGCGTTTTTCAGCATCTGGCAGGAAGGAACGTTAGTATGATAAGACTGCAGCTTCTGAGCTGTCAGACCAACTCCATTGCCCAATTTTAGCGCAGTCGCTGAGCTTCCTCACAGAGATCCAAGTTTATTATCAGGCTTGTGGTCCTGCCTTGTGATGGAGACAGTATTTTCCTCTTCCTCTCCAGGACTGTGACATGTTCATCAGTAAGTACAGTAACCAGAAGAGCCCACATTGCGTATCACTTTACAGGCTGACTGGACCAGAAGATGATGTAGCTCAAAGGGCAAAGGACTTCTGGGCCATGATTCTAGATTCAGCAGGTAATAACATGGATAGGAAACTGGTAATGGAGAACCAAAGCAGCCACAACAAGAAACATCCTGGGAGAATCAATAGTGGGTGTCTGCTCCCCTGACTTACCCTGCAACCAGTGGGAGTAAGTGCCCAAGTAAATATGGCTGGTTTTGCTTTCGGTTTTATGCTGGTCTCTGGAGGAAGCTTACTGGGCCCTTTTCTAGGCCTGGCTGAATGTATTTGTGGCCACTCCTAACACAGCATCTGCCATTTTGTAAGCCCTGTTACAAAATCGAGCCAGAAGGGAAATGAAACATTTATATTTGCTTATGGAGCAGCTTGTGACTGGGGAAGGTTTGCTGCATTGTCAGGCTTGTTGCAGAGATCAGTATGTACATTTAACATATGGGCTAACTTACCATTTTCGTGAACAAGAACACTGAGCCCTGAGTTAAGCCCAGCTTCTGTAGGCTACCATGCAGCCAGAGCCACTCTGGTGAGGCTAATGGATTGATTCTCAAGTTACATCCATGAAGCAGAGAGCAGAGCGGGCCTCCATTTGCTCTATTTTGGGGAGAAGATGGAGGGTGGGAGTGTCTGTTCTGGTTGAAATGTATTGCTGATGCCTCAAAACAGTCCTCTGTTAAAGAACAAATGCAGTTGAACAGGCTGTGAATAAATTCAGGCTGGAATTTTGAAGAAGGTTTCTGAGCAGCTCAGAGGAGCCAGGTTCTGAAACATCCTGTCTGGGAGGAGACAGACAACCTAATCTGTTTCTGGTGGAGTCTGACAAGTGTATGAAAGGGACTGTCTATGCTGGGGCTGCCCATGCTCGCAGGAGACCAGACTTGATGACTCAGGAGGTCCCTGCCAGCCTAGTTTGGGTTCAGCATTTTATTTCTTCGAGAATATGGGGAATTTCTTCTGCCTCATCAATCATTGTCTCCTCACCGCTTTTAGCAGCAGGGTGCTCCATAAGCTATGCCCCACTTCCTCCCCCTGCCTTTTTGAGGGAAAATCACTCCACTTTTTTTGCTTTAGCACCTTTGATGGAGTCTTGTCAAACACCCTGGAACTCTGGGAAGGTTTGGGCCTGTGCCCAACTTTTTGCACTGCAGTGACTGCACCTGCAAGCAGGTTAGACAGAATTACATCTGTCCCTCTCTCTGCCCCCTTTGGCAATATCACCACCGCTGGTTGCAGCTTCCTCTATCTGATTTTACAGCACAGTTCTTGGGAGACGGGACCTTGGATGGAGTGGATTAGAACTGCTCCAGCAGCAGTGCTGTCTCAGCTCTTACTGTCAATACAGTATCAAGAGCAGGTTGGATAGAGCTGAGCTCCTGCTGATCCTTGTTTCATAGTTAGTAGGGTTGGAAGGGACTTGAGCAGATCATCAAGTCTGACCCCCTGCCATGACCTCAGCTAATTCCCTCAGCAGCCTGGGGTGGAGATCGTCTGGACCAGCTGATTTAAATACATCCAGTCCCTCCAGACGTTCCCTGACTAGATCCTCTCTGACCCTTGGCCTAGGTGCGGCTCCCCTGGGGCCTGAGGGGGCCCGGTGAGGGGGCTGATCCAGTCCCTGCTCAGGAAAATGGAGGTAAAGAAGTCATTAAATAGGTTAGCTTTGTCGGCTGGTGTGACGACCAAATTTCCTAGCGTGTCTTATAGGGGCCCCATGTTACCTGGTACCTTCTTTTTGCCCCCTGTGTATTTAAAAAGGCCTTCTTGTTGTCCTTCATCTGGGAAGCTAGTCCCAGTCCCATCTCCACCTTGGCCTTCCTGACTGCCCCCCCTACATCCCCGAGCGACCGCAGTATAATCCTCCCTGGGGATGGCCCCTCCCTGCCATTGGGTGTGCGCCTCCCTTTTAGCTAGGAGACATTCCTGCTGGCTAAAAGGGAGGCGTACACCCAATGGAAGGGAGGGGCCACCTCTTTGTTAAAGAGGCTATCTCTTGTGTTTCCTGCCTGCAGGCCCCCTTCCTGACTACGTCCCGCCAGAAATCTTCTCGTTCGAGAGTTCCACGGGGTTTACACTGTACGGCATGATGTACAAGCCTCACAATCTACAGCCTGGGAAGAAGTACCCCACTGTGCTTTTCATTTACGGAGGTCCTCAGGTGCGTGGAGTGTTGCAGGCATAATAGAGGCTGTTCAAAATTCCTGATGATCTCCATTTCTTGGACTTGCTGCTTCTGTGAAGGTGACTGGGTGCTGGGGATAGGAGGCAAGAGGAAAGAGGCTTTGGCACTTTTATCTTTTTCTTTTTTTGAAGGGGTTTTGTTCAGATGCCCTGATACTTGCTAACACCAGCACTCTCTGCTGCCATTTTTTTTATTGGTGGGAAAGAAATGAGCCTTAAAATGCAAGGTGGGGTCTGGGAATATATTTAATGTGATGCAGCAGCTTTGCCAAAGCCTCCCGAGGCTTTCCCATCCCAGGTACAAACTAATATTCTTGTCTGTCACCTGGATCATGGCCAGACATGCCCCCAGTGTTGTCTGTGTCTAGCTCTGATGAGGGGCTGCAATCATAACACTGGAGAGCTGTGGCAGAGTGCTGGACTCCATCAGTGCCTGCCAAGGCCCTAAGGGAAGAGGTTGTAAGGGCAAGGAAGGAAGGGTCCTCATGTGACACAAGAGACACTCAGTACAGCTATTCACACACAGTGAGTGAGGTGCAGTGCTCTTGGCAGGGTGGAGAGCTTGCTCAAGTAGCACCCATGCTGAGAAAAGCAATTCTGTTCAGAGACATCTCGATAACCTGATAATAGACATTCAATTTATAGTATTCCTTAAAACGTTGGTGGCTTTATCAAACACAGAAATAAAATAATCCTATTAAAAGGTGAGAAGTCAGTTTTCTGTGGCCCCATCCCCTTATTTCCAGGGCTTTGCTGGAGGTGGCTGTGTTAACATTTCCCTTGTTCTTTTCTAGGTGCAGCTAGTGAACAATCGGTTTAAAGGAATCAAGTATTTCCGCTTGAACACCCTGGCTTCTCTGGGCTATGTGGTGGTTGTGATTGACAACAGGGGGTCCTGCCACCGAGGGCTTAAGTTTGAAGGTGCCTTTAAATACAAAATGGTAAGTGGGGAAATGCACGTTTTTGTACCAATGCAATTCTGTGCTTGCTGCTTCAGCTAGCAAGGTTGAACCGTCATAAACTACTACAAGACCGTTTTAGGCTGGTGCTTGAACCACCTCTGGTGGTAGGCTGTTTCCAGACCTTGGGGGCTCAGACAGTAAAGAAATTCTTCCTTATGTCCAGCCTGAAACGTTCATGCAGTAGTTTATGACCATTCGACCTCGTCATCCCTTGGGGGGCTCTGGTGAACAAACGTTCCCCCAGATCCTGGTGGTCACCCCTGATAAACTTATAGGCAGCCACCAGGTCCCCCCAAGCCTGTGCTTTTCCAGGCTAAAGAGCCCCATGGCTCTCAGCCTGTCATCGTAAAGTCTGTTTTCCTGACCTCTGATCATGCACATGGCTCTTCTCTGGACTCTCTCAAGCTTCTCCACATCCTTTTTGAATTGTGGGGCCCAAAACTGGACGCAGTACTCCAGCTGCGGCCTCACCGAGGCCGAGTACAAGGGGAGAATGACGTCCCGGGATTTGCTCAAGAAGCATCTATGGATGCAAGCCAGTGTTTTGGTTGCTTTACTAGCCGCAGCATCGCATTGCAGGCTCATGTTCATCTTGTGGTCAATGATGACCCCCAAGTCTCTTACTTCCGTAGTGCTAGCCAGCGTAGCACTGCCAAGCCTATAAGGATGCTGCAGGTTTTTCCTCCCAAGATGGTGAACCTTGCATTTTTTGGTGTTGAACACCATTAGGTTTTCATCCACCCATTTGCTGAGCCTGTCCAAGTCAGCCTGGATCACCCGCCTATCTTCTGGTGTGGACGTTTTGCCCCAAAGTTTGGTGTCATCAGCGAACTTGGCCAGTCTGCTTCTGACTTCTGGGATGAAGTAGAAGAGCTGTAAACCAGCTCCTGGCTGGCTGATGGGGCCAGATTCATTTGGATCTTCTCAAGATAGCAGGTCTTGCCCTTCCTCTGAAGCCTCTTGCACTGGCTGCTTAGAGGTGGAGCAGGGAAATTCCTATAGTCCCTTTCTGGCAGGGAAATTCCTATAGGCCTGTCTGAGGAGGAAACCTGCTTGGTCTTGGCCAGAGGCAAGGAAGGAAATGTCTGCTTTGTGTTGTTTTTCAGGAGTCATGGCCATCCATTTAGAGGGGCTGGGGCAGTTGTACCTGTTTGAAACCTGGAGCCCCAGGTCTGTCTTTAATATGGTACAGGCATTTCTTGTAGGTTGAGAAGTTTCTGCTCATCCTCAGGACCCAAAGAAGAACACAACCACTGGGAAAGCTGGAGTAGGGGACTAATATGCACTTTTTGTGAATGCTTCTTGAGGGGGGATCATTCTTTTGTTCTGTGTTTGTACTGTGCCCAGCACAATAGGGGCTCCAAGGTGTTACCACTGCCGTGATAATAGGTAGTAATCCTGTGTGATGCTGATCCTTCCCCTTGGAGACTCTGAGAATCCTACTTTTTTCAAGAACAGCAGCAACAAATACCCTTCCTCCAACAGGGTCAAATAGAAATTGAAGATCAGGTGGAAGGACTGCAGTATCTGGCATCCCAGCATGACTTCATCGATCTTGACCGAGTGGGCATTCATGGCTGGTCCTACGGAGGATACCTATCTCTAATGGCTTTAATGCAGAGGTCAGATATCTTCAGGGTATGTTCATGTATCACGTCCTTTTTTCTGTGGCTCAGGTAGAATCATTTCTTACTTGAGTTGGAGTGAGACCTCCATCTGCTGTGTGGTAAATAGATGCAAAAGCGTGCACTGTAAACAGGGGAGTGTGTGCAAAACATTCTGCCTTTCTCAACCCCCAGCCCCAATACAAGCAGTTATGTAGCTATAGCATAGAAGAAAGGAGGGCACTACAAAGGAAATTTCCATTTCCAAATTATACCTCTGCTGTCTGTGTGCCCAAGCAATATTTCTAATCGGACTTCCAGTTTTTGGACTTGGGTACAAGAGAACGGAGAGACTATTCCCTGCATTACAGCATTGTTTCTTGCTGACTGCTGCTGCAGTGTGTTTTTAAACTGAACTTCAGCATGGATTGCAATACACAGCAGTGACTCACTGCATGACCCTGGGCCAGTTATTTCATTTCTCTCCACTTCAATTTTTTTTTGCCTGTGATGCGGGGGTGAAGCTGTTCTACATTAGAGGCATATTTGTGTTTGCAAAGAACCTAGGTCTGGTGTAGAGATTGATGTCTGCACTGGTATAATCATGTCAGGTTATAATTTTATGGATATAATTATTCCAGCTAAGCCCCTACAGTAGATTCAGTTAATAGATAAGTATGTGTAGGTGCCATATATCAGTATAGATTACTGCCTTTCTGGAGTAGTGGAGATTAACGTTATAGTGATATAAGTGTCCACGCTAGGGGGAGTTGTACCAGTTCAGCTGTATTGCTATAGTTCTATTAGTTAAAGATGATTTTTATCTGTATACTTAACATGATCCATTTCCTATGTGTCCACAAAACCTTCAGGATTTCTGGAAGGAATGATAAAAGAAGTGTCAAATATCATTAATTATTTATCATCACAAGCAAAAAGCATTAATTTTGTTTTTTGTGGCTCTTGCTTTTTGTATAAAGCAGGTCTGAATGTATATGAACGGGTTAATTATTGCCTTTTTGTGGGCTTTACATTAATTATTTTTTAATCTTTAAAAATTGCTAGCCTGTTGAGTCCTTTTTTGCCTTTCATGGAGTATCCCAAGATGCAAATCAGGGGCTACCTAAAGAAGGAGGTAGGGCTGAATGCTGGAGAGCGTTTGTTCCCCCTTTCCACCCAGCATTGGAATGAACAAAGCCACTGATCTTAAACAGTTTGAGTAAAGCCAACTTGCCTTTTTTGGTGTTGTTCCTTGCTTGTCCATTTACCTTCCAAGACCAAGTGGGCCCCAGTTACCAAGACAGTAAGTATATCAGTATAGCTCAGGGCCTCAAAGTCCTTGTCCACACAAGGCAGATTTTGCTGGAATACTTATATCAGACTTGTCATACCAGGCAAACCTGCTAGTACAGCACAGTGGTAGCAGAATCAGAGTCAATCTGTAGACAGGACCAAAGGGTATTATGAGGTCAGACCCCCCCCACTGGTGTAAACTTTGCAACTCCCTGATCTCACTAGACAGGGACCTCTTGTTATGAATCTTGGTCCCTTTTGTTCCAGGGGAAAGGTGGGGGACTTCTTTCCCCATGCCGGTCATACAGATTTGAACAGGCACTTTGTTTGCAAATGATGGTTGCATCATTTTGTAGACGTGCACCGATATATTGGCCTATATTGGATCAGCACTGGTACAAGGAAAAATGACGTTTTCAGCAATCGGCTTTTTTTGGCTGGTGTAGCCAGTAATGTCACTGATAAATGCTGCGCATAGGTGCAGCATGTGCCTAGCCAGGATTGCTGCCCGGCAGCTTGGAGAGTAGTATCTGGCCAGTAAGTCTGGCGGGGGGAAGGAAGGGGCATGATGGGGGGCAAATTGAGGCCCCCACGTTGAGGGAGGGAGTGGGGCTGGGGCAGAGGCAGGGACTGCACAGCCAGGATGGGGCAGGGTGCAGGACAGAGCCGCGGATTGCTCGTTTGGGGGGCGAAGGGGAGTGGGGAAAGGGGGCAGCTCTCCATCACTGCACACCCCCAGCGGTGGCTTGGGGGACACATGCCTGCCAGATTTGTGCCCAGGGCGAGGGCAGGCTGCCTGCTGTGGGCTTGGGGCCGGGGACTGCGTCCGCCTCTTCCCAGCAGGGGGCTGGGCCAAGGCTGTGCTTGGGGCAGGCAGTAATGGTGCCAAGAGACAGGGCTATGAGGGGGGGGACTACAGCCACCCCAAAACTCTCTGTAGCACTCCCCCCACAGTCCTCCTTCCCAGCGCTGCTGCCAGCCACCCCAAGCACAGCCCCAGCCCAGCCCCCCTGCTGGGAGGAGGTGGGCGCAGCCCCTGACCCCAAGCCTGCAGTGGGCAAACCACCCTTGCTCCATGTATGAAGCTGGGGGGCACATGCCCCCCATGCCTCACCCGGGGATGTACGCAGGGGTAGGGAGCTGCCCCTTCTCCCCACGGCCCCTGGACAAGCTGCCCCCAGCTTCATCCTGCACGCCACTCTGCCCCGACTGGACAGCGTCTACCCCTACCCCAGCCCCACTCCCTCCTTCACTGCGGGGACCTCAGTCTACACCCCTCCCATACCCCTTCCCACAGACTTACCAGCCAGACGCTGGTCTCCAAGCTGCTGGTCTGTATATTGGCTATCAGATCAGTATCAGCTGATGTGGCTGGTTCAGAATCGGCCATTGGTAGTGGCCACAGTTTTTTTTTTGGTGCACCCCTGTCGTTTTCCAGACTGCTCAGTAAAGGCTGCATGGGGGGATGGGCACAGAGACATGTACCTGCATCCCTGCCTCCCTCCCTGTCTTATGCTCCTGGTCCTTTTGGCATCTGCAGGTTGCTATAGCGGGCGCCCCCGTCACACTGTGGATGTTCTATGATACTGGCTACACAGAGCGCTATATGGGCCACCCGGAGCACAACGAGCAGGGCTACTACCTAGGATCGGTGGCCATGCAGGCAGAGAATTTTCCTTCTGAGTAAGTGTGGCTCCCCTGTACCCCCCCTTTCCCCCTCCCCCCTACCGAGGAGATTCAAACCTAGAGCCGCATTTTTATTTCCCAGTTCTCGGCAATTAAATGCCGAAACCGTAAATGCCAGTCTTAAAATACCACTTAATAAACTTGAATGAGCATTTGCATAATTATGGGCCGTTCTGAGTAATCTGTTTTATATTGGCTGTAATTAAAGACTATCTCTTACACCTCAAGAAATGGGAGCCATAACTTCAATTACATAATTAGCTCTTTAGTCTGAGCAACATTAAATGAGACAAATAATATTTGATCAAAATGCCTTTTTTATTTCCCTGGGTTCCCAGGCCCGTATCTGCATGCAGGTATTTAGAATCTGAGATACGGATGTGTGTTGCTGCAGAATTAATGTCCGGCGGTGCAGGTTTAGCACCCAGTCAAGACAGTGTTTCTGAGAGTGCAGACAGCTGTAACCATTGTATTGACATTGGAGGAGGTCCATACAAACTTATGACCTAACTATGAGGTCTGCATGATTTCGTAGCAATTCAAGAGCAGCAAAAACTCCTCCAACTTTAACCTGGCTTCATTGCTGGTCATTGGGAGCAGTCAGCTCATTTGTATTGCTACAGGATCCTGCAGGTGTTACAAGCGGATGGTAACAGCTGATGTGAACTCCCAAACAGCAGCTCTCCCTCCCAGTTGAAAGCAGCTTAAAGTACATTTGTTCATCTGTGGAGAGAGGAAAGTTAATATTGGCCACCGACAGTCACTCAGTTAAAGGTGCAATGGGATCTGATCGACAATCCCAACAATCATGCCTTTCGCCATGTCATACGTGCATGGCAGGAGGTGCGATTTTGGCATCAGGGTTTAGAACCTGATCGTGCCGTATTGGCAGTGCAAGGGCAGCCTGGGATCGTGAGCCGAGGCCCCCCCTGCACCAGGAAGTAGTAAGCCAGGTGCTCAGTGCGCCCATGGCTGGAGCGCCAGTCAATTGATCTGTGAGGGGGCAGGGCGGCCCTTCAAGGCTGCAGTGCGCTTCTGAGTCAGATTGCCCATCAGTGGACTGGTGCTTCTAGGTCTTGGCCACTCATTCAGTTTATGGCACAATGGGACCCAGCCACAGAATTATTACACATTTTTTGCAATAATTTTGTAGCTTATTTCCTGTTTTATCACACCATTAACTGCATGAACATGTGGCTGGGTTACTACTTAAGACACGATTAACTGATTAAGCACGTCTTAAATGTAATGTCTATTAGAGACCATAGAAACATAGCCCTGATTCACATGTGCAGGACAAGCTTCCAGGGAAGGAGAGAATGGGATCTGAAAACAAAAATGATGAGCCCTGCCTGAGTGGGGTCTGTGGGATGGGGCCATTGGTATTAAAATGCTTAAACTAAAGGGAGAGGATTTCAGTATCTTCTGTGTTTTGGCAGCTTTGGGGTGTTGTTGTAGTAGTCATGTCTAGGAATTATGCAAGAGGCAAGGATTTTTATGGGTGATACCTTTTATTGCACCAGCTGTGTGGTTGTGATAAAGTTAGACAAGCTTGTGAATGCAGGGTGTCCTTCATCACATCAGAACCTTCATCCAATAGAAGATCTTACCCACAAAAATCCTCGCCTCTAAACTAAAAGGAGGAATTTCTGTGGATTGCAAAATGCCTTGCAGGGTCCAGGCAGCTGTCTCAGTATGTGCATCTTGTCTTTCTCAGACCAAACCGTTTGCTGCTGCTACATGGATTCTTGGATGAGAACGTTCACTTTGCACACACTAGTATATTGCTGAGCTTTCTAGTGAGGGCTGGGAAGCCGTACGACTTACAGGTAAGGACCGCGACAGTGTCAAGAGTGTGCATACAAAAGTAGCTTGGCTAACTTCGTTTCTGCTGCAGCATGGGAGATTTTCCACTTATGCCTCAGACTGAGTGTCCCGATGGACAGAGAAGTGCATCAACATTTGGTGTAGCTGTTTGGCCTTTTTTTGGTATTTACCCTTGTTTGGGACCATAAAGAGGCAGTCAGTAGTTGTGTGTGTGGGTGTGCACACTAGGCAGTACGCTCACAATAAATATAAGTGCGTGAGGAGAGGAGTGCTGGGATTGTCAGGTTTCACTTTGGCAGCTGAAAAGAGGGCACAGGAGTTGCCAGAGAAGACTCAACACCAGATAACATGTTGCTCTGCTTCAGTCTCTGGCCATAGAGAGTGCAGAGCCATTGTCTAACTGCAATCTGCTCTTCTTCTTGTCTCTCCCTTTTGGGGAGTTTGGAACATTTTTCATTTGTTACTATAACTACAAGCTTTCAAGGCAAATACCAAGTTGGATTTTCACTTTTACTGCTAACCGTTTCTTGTAGAGGAGATCTCCAGCTTTTGGCTTCTAACTCTCCTTTTCTTTACTGCTTGTTGGAAGAGGAGTGCCAGGTCATTTGTCCTTACTATATCATAGGGGCCAGGGCATGGAAAGGATGAAGAACTACTGTTCTGCATTCACCACTCCCCTCTGTTCTCTCGGAGCTGCTGGGATGTTACTATGTGTGAGGTGGCTGGTACAAATGCTGCTGTATGCCAATGGTGCGTATGCTCACGACTCTCTCTTTTGTACTTTAGATCTACCCTCAGGAGAGACACAGTATAAGGGTGCCCGAGTCTGGAGAGCATTATGAACTCCATCTACTATACTACCTGCAAGAGAATCTAGGCTCTCACATTGCTGCACTGAAGGCAATGTAATTACAACCTCTGTCGAACTCGGATACACTGGCTGCTTAACCAAATGAGGAACCGTTGGGATCTTTGGAGAATACCGAATGGAACGTTGCATTTGGGGGCCTGCCACACAGATGCACCCACAGAGACGCACACATGCACGCAAATGGAGACACTTTTTTCAAAAGCAAACTCGGTGCCATACAGGGAAACTACAGTACAGTGACCTAATGATTTTAAAGCCTACCTGTAAATAAAATCGTATGTCTGTGGTATACTGCAGTACCATGGGTTTTCTTTTGGGAGGAGCTGAAACCTTAGCAACACATTTTCACAATACCAGATCTTAACCTTTTTAACCTGTTACGAGCTGCGTGAGTCTAGTTGATGTGTTGTGGTTTTTTTCCAGTGTGTGTCTCAGTTTCTTACAACATGGTAATGATCGATTGATTTTTCTCCCTTCATGGCAAGACTTTTTTTTGGATGGTTACAACCTTGATGTGGTTTGAAAAACCTATTTTAAAAGCTTTGTGTTTCTTGCAAGGGATGTAGCTGGTTTTGGCTAGGAGCTAATTGTCTCTTGCATACAACCATGCATTGGGGATAATCTTTAAACACCCCCCCCA
>NW_017728911.1:36967907-36981258 GCF_001723895.1 Crocodylus porosus | reverse complement strand
CCCACCCCACACACACACACACACATTTTTAGCTGCTTCCTGAAGAAATGAAATTTTGGATTTAATTGAAAGCAAGCCATGGTTGGTTTGGATTTTTTTTTTTATTATCAGTGAGCTCATCTCCATCTAGTGCAGTCTTTTTTCTTTTTCTGTTAGCAATATGATTGACTAGCTGGACCCCTTTTCATCCGGGAAGGTAACAGACCTGTTTTACATTCACATCTTTTATGCTGAGAAGCAAACTCATTTTAATTCAAATAGCCAAATCTCTCATTTTTTTCAGATTTTAAGAATATCAGCTTAAAAACACCAACCCATTCCCCTGGATTTTCTCCCCATGTGCATTTTGGAGCTGTTTTCGAGTACTCCCTTCCTAGCTCAGCACATGGGTATTAATATTACCTCCATTACATCCCAGTGCAAAGTTCGGCTGGGAACTTGGTGACAAAGGGTCTACTAGCAGTACACTGAAGCAATGTGAACTGTTTTATTGCCTTTCTTGGTATCGTTATTCTAACACTGTTTCTCAGTCCCAGTTTTTCTGCTCCCATGTATGAACTCCTCCATCCTTAGGTCATCTTGTAGCACTGTGGTGTAGCATGCATGGTAACGCTGTGTCCTCAGAACCCCCCGTCTGTATTGCTTTTATAAGGTAACCCTGCTAGCAGCTAGCTCTCTGCAGTCTAAAGTGACATCAAAGCACGATTTTTTGCTAGCATGGTTTTAACTGTGCTGTGGACTTGGCTGTCAAAAAAAAAAAACCCAACAACTTTAAAAGTGTTTGGAAAAAAACCTTCTAATTTTCAAGCTGTTGTTTAAAATAGAAACCTGTAGTAAAATTGTTATTTTTAAATCAGAAAATTTTGCCCGGAGTGTTTGTGAGAAAGTTTCAGATCTTTTTTTTTTCCTTCAAGTTTTACTTCACAAAACCTAAGAACTTTCTTCCTTTTTCTTTTGGTGCTAAAGAGGGAAAAGCAGGGTGATTTTTTTTCTTTTCCGTTTGTTGAAAATTGCACTCCCTGTGTTTTGTGTTCAAAATTGAAATACCCCAAATATTGTAGGAATGTACTTTAATAACTTTTCCAGGCCTATAAGCAGTCACCTTGACCTTAGTACTCTGGCATTTAAAGCAATTTTGCCTCAGTTATGCTGCTATAAATTGGGAAAATCTCCCTTGAAGTCAGTTGAATAATCTGGGTATAAAATACATGCAAGAGAGAGCTTTGAATCAGGTCCGCTGGCTTCTGCTAAAGGTGGTCAAAGCAAACTCGCAATCTTTAAACATGCATTGCTTGTCCCCCCCATTGCAATGATGTTGAATTGGATAAAGGATGGTTAACATTCTGAAATTTGTATCACAAGCACATTGAAAATAGGTTTAAGGTTTTTATTTTTAGAGGGTGGGGGGAAGGGAAAGAGCCCAGTGCGCCTTTTGCTTTTAATTCCCTAAACAGTGAATTATTATAGTTGAAATAATTCATTACAAAAACCGGGACCTTTCAGCAGCCCTTTGGTATCTGTTATAGTTAGTATTGACAAGCAGGTGCATTGACAAACTTGAAAAAACAGTGTGCCAGTGATTATAAAGGAATATAACTTGTTACTATGGAATTTCACTTAGTTCTTTACATATTTTTGCTGTATTGTATATACATATATCTATATCTGTCCATATATACATATATGTATAGAACTACATACTAATGGTATCATGTTTTCCAAGGTTGTGTATATTTTTTCAATGTTAAATTAATTTACCTTTGGGGTTCTTTTTTTCTATATATGACTATCCTTGAATATAAATGTATATGGTTTTTAAGTAAAAAAACAAAAAAAACAACAAAAAACCCCCAATCAATTCTTTTGTTTAAAAAAGCAGCCTCCGTGAAACATTACTTAAAGCAGCTGAGGAATTAAATGTGATGCTGGCAATCTAATCTGGATTTTGATTTAGCATGGGCCGTGATAAATGTGCTAATGTGTAACTTTTTAATAATGCATCCTCTTTATTTTAAATATCTATATCAAAAGCTATTAAAGTACAAAGTACTGTAAGTACTCTATTTTGCAACATAAATTATGTATTGCTTTTTTCCTATAAAGTTACCGTCCCCTACAGCAGCTAGGCACTTTAAAACTCCATGTTTTCTTACCTTGTGAAAATGCTGGGAGGATTTCTCATCAGTATTTCGTAGTCCTGTGCAAAGGACACTTGCCAGACACGGAAGTTATGAAAGGTCTGTTGGACTGAAATCAAATTGCCATTGTTTTCAGTACGGTAGGATCAAGTCCATAGTGCATGAGCAGTGCTTGGTGAGATGCCATCTCGGAGCATATCCCTAACTTTTAAAACCAGAGATGCTGCTCATTAAACCAGAACGTTGTATTGTGGTTGGTTCTGGAGGGACGAGTCACTGCAAAGGGCAGTAGTTTTGCACCTTGCAAACTAAGTCTGTCTCCCTATCAGCATAGTCCAGAGTTCGTCGTCATGTTGCTGCAGTTTTTTGGACCACGGGAGGTGACTACTCCATATGCTGTGACATCTTTTTATTAGGCCGATGGCACCTTCACTCCAAATGAGTTGCCTGCAGTGTTTTATATTGGGATTTACTCTAAATTGGATTACTTTTTAACTTTTTTTTTAATGGTTGAGTTGTCACTGATGTTGCATTTCAAGGTGGAAGGCAGAATGCAGGAGACCAGACTGTTCCTTGGTAGGAGAGAGGAAATCTCACCATCTCACCCCCGAACAGACACCTGGATACCTTCCTGGCAGGCAATTCCCAAGAGCTCTGGTGAATTCCCAGCAGCCGGCTGCTGGCTCTGCTAAGTGGCTGGTGACCTGAGCCTGGGCGCACTTAAGCAGTGAGTAACCCTACAAAGGTGAGTAGACTCCTTGAATTTGCGAGGGAGCTACTTGAATGCTGGTCAGCACTACAGCCAGTGCTGAATGCTGATAAATTGGCCTTAAGTATATGTTGAATGTTAGTCTCCTCATTGCAGTAGGTGTCTTTGCACCCTACCACCCAACCAAATAAAAATTCACATTTTTTTTTTATTTTTATAGGATTATACTAAATGTGGGGTTTTGAAGGAGGTATTGAAGTTGTTGAATGTGGATTCCTATATATATTTTTTCCTTTCTGCTTGCATCGGTTAGAACTTGTTCAGTCTCTTCCGGTGGGAACCGATTCTGCGGCTTCATGTTTCTAAGGTGTTTCCCTTTACTCACAGAAAACTTTCTTTCAAGAATATATTGGCCTGTGGGGTAGTAAGTTGCATTTTCTCACACTTCCAAATGTTTAATTTTATTAAAGTTCTAATATAAAATTGGTATCTACCTAGAACTGCTTAATTGTTATAAACTCGATTAACCTCCAAATGTTTGTTAATGAAACGAGTTATATGAATCAGCATGGAAGGCTTTGAAAATCAATTAACGTCATGAGACTAAAATGGAAAACATATTCCCTGCTAATAGGGGCATTTGGGAATAGGTTATGGAAAAACCTTCTGGATGTGATAATGCATTAAAGGTTTAACCCTTTGGAGCCACATCTGTCGTGTGTGTAGCAAGAAATTTCCGAGTGAAGAAGGTCACTGAGAGTAAGCCGGGTCCTGAGACCTGTAACCGAAAAGAAGGACTGCTTGTGTTTCTTTCTGTCGTGTGTTTCTTGTGTACAGCAGTCTGTTTTGCTGTTGGCATTACACCGACCATCGTGGAGGCAATAACCCAGCAAATCAGCCAGGTTCGAATGCTGCCTCGAATTGCCCGCTAACTTGAGTACCTGGCCCCGTAAATACACATGCACTGTGCCCTCCATGGTGCTTTTGGGCTGTCTTTCCAAAAGGAGAGATCCTTACGTGGTTTTTCCTTTTTGCTGCACAGTAGACATCCAGGTGTTTGATTTTAAAACGTGAAGCGCCCGCTGTTTAAGCGTTGACTTGTGTAAACGGAATGGCATGTCTCACTCCGGTAGGTTTATGGGTCTCCCCTCATTCTAATTACATGGCTTTTAATCATGTAAAGTGGAAACCTTAGGTTTTGCTGCATTTTATTAGAAATCCTTTTTTGTTGCAATAAAGATGCTGCTCAATAAATTGAATTAAAGGGGGCTTTTTTGGAGGGAGGGGTTCCTATTTTAACTATTTTCTCTTGATCTAGTGGAGTTTGCATATAATTAAATCTGCCCTCTTTGTCGCCCCTGGAGTATTAGGGATATATAAAGTGTAAATGCTTGTTAAGTACCAGTGATTTCTTTTTTCTTCTCTTAAAAGGAACTTGTCATTTTTTTCTCTTCTGTGATTATTTAAATGGGAGTGAATAGGAAGAGAGGGCATGTGCTTGGATTAATTACGAAGATGTGTTTTCTTTTGAAGCCAAAAGGGTAATGAATTCCTTTCTCCTTCGCTGATGGATTTTGTTTGAACAGCTCTTGGTAACCACCAGCTGGTGCTGCAGCATAGGGCAAGGAATATGTATTGCCTTGGTAACACAGCGGGCAGTTCCTTCGGTGGGGAAAAACTAGCCTAGTGCCATCTGCACCTGCATCGGTGCAGCTCTGCTGATTTACAGGATCCGACCCATCCTGGGCGCGCTGAGTGCTGGGGGAATGACTTTTTGGAGCCCGACTTGGATCTTCTCTGGGTGTGTCTGAGCGCGTCTCGCAGAATCAGCCCTTGTGTGTGGGTCCACGGGCCCGATTCTGTGACACGCGGGATGTTACCGGCGCCTGTGACAGGTGGCATCTGCTTGCTTGCCCTGCGCAACCCGTTAGGAGGCGAGTGGGGGCACGAAGAAGCATGGAACGTCCCACCTCCGAAAACCCGGCAGCACCTGTTCAGGTCCAGCTTTTCACACTAGGTGTGCAGGAGGACACCTCTTCCGGCTTTGGGGAGACGGGAGGGGGATGCAGCGTCACGTGGGCAGTCCGACCCTGCCTTCATTTCTGCCACGCAGCTGTGAGTTATCTGAGCGTGATGAAGTGCAGCCTCGGATCCTTTTATCTGCAGGAGGAAGGGAAAATCCTTCCTCTGGAGTCTCTCAGGAACCCAGAGGTTAATTAGGGAATGCTCACATGTCACGCGGTAATGACACGTTCCACGTGAAACCTCGTTGTCAGTCTGTGTTTGTGCCGTACCTTGTATTATGGGACCCTGATCGATGCCTGGTGCCTCCAGGCGCTACCGCAGAGCAAATAATAACAAGAATTGTGACACTGCTAACAGACTTGCAGGCTCCTCTTGCCTGCGGCACCTTCCGGTGTAGATGCTGCTTGAAGGCGCAGCTGTGTAGAGGGTTTGTTAATACAATAGCTTGGGAGTTGGGGGGTGTTTTTGATTGCTACAAGTGCTGCTAGATCTTAAGAACTGCAGTAGCAAGGATTTCTCACTGTCCTCTTTTGAGTGCCTTTCTTGTGTAGCAGTTCTGAACTGAGCAACTGCTAAGTTTGATACGCTGCTATAGCCGGCTACCAGGTTACCTTTGAAGAAGCAAGCTCAGCTCTCAAACCAACCAATTCCATTGTATGCTTTAGCATAAGCATTAGCATTTTTCCATCAGCACTACTGGGGAAACCACAATAGCTGCTAATCCTGTGACTAGCCAGATGCCATCGGTATACACTCATCTTCCACCTGACTTGTTCTGCTGATTTTAGAAAGCTTCCTTCAGTGTGAGAGTCATCTTCACATCATCTGGAGCATTCAAAGCAGACCCAAATGTTGCATTGCCTAGCAAGCCATTCATTTCACTTACTTCCCCTAGTTTACTTTTGCATTCTTTCTTACCTGCATTGTGCTTTGAAAGCATCTCGGTTTTCAATCCTCTGCCTAAACAAACCACTTCCTTATTTTTATGGAGAAACGTGATCTCTCCCACAGTTTTGCTAGGCGTGTTTCATAGGTAGCAAAGAACCTGTTGTAGTCTCACAGGGAGTGATCTCAGCAGCCTACAGGTTTCAACTGCATTGTGATGGCATGGAGGGAAAACGCCATACCGGATCTGGTGTTAGCCTCTGGGGACGACCTGGTGGGGGAGGTGCTAGTACAAGGGAGGCTGGGGGACAGTGATCATGAAATGATCCCGTTTGCTATTCAGAGAAAGGTGGGGAGGGGAACTAGCACAGTGCAAATGCTTGACTTTAGGAAAGCCAACTTCGATGTGCTCAGGGCAGTAGGCAGGGAGGCACTCGGAGCCCGGGGGTAGCTAGTACGGGGGTCCAGGAAAGGTGGTCCCTCCTCAAGGAGGCTATCCTTGGGGCACAGCAGGACGCATTTCCTCTGCGCAGGAAGGTGGGAAAAGGGTCCAAGAAACCTTCATGGCTGAGCGCGGATATCCAGGCTGGCCTGAGGGCAAAGAAAAAAGCATACTGGCAGTGGAAGCAGGGGGCAGGGACAAAGGAGGAGTACACCTCCCTGACCCGAGCTTGTAGGGATTTGGTGAGGGAGGCTAAAGCAGCACTGGAGCTTAGATTAGCTTCCGGGATTAAGGAGAACAAAAAGTCCTTGTTCAAGTATATAGGGAGCAAGAAGTCTCGGGGTAACACTGGACCCCTACGGGGCAGGGCAGGGCAGCTGGAGTCGGAGGCGCGAGAGAAGGCAGGACTCTTCAAAAAACTCTTTGCCTTTGTGTTCCTGTCCACTGGCAATGGGGTTCGTGCCAGGCCGATCCTGCCCAACTAACCCGGTCTCTTTCTATGACCCGGTAACAAAGAGCTTAGATGTGAAGGAGGAAGTCGATGTTGTCTTCTTGGACTTCCAGAAGGCTTCGACACCGTGTCCCCCCCAATTCTGGTGGGCAAGCTGGGGGGCTGCGGCATGGACGAATGCACGGTCACACGGGTGGCAAACTGGCTCCAGGGGCGCCCCCAGAGGGTGGTGGTGGACGGGTCGATGTGGACCTGGGGGGTGTGGGCAGTGGAGTCCCCCAGCGCTTGGTCCTGGGGCCGGTGCTGTTCAACATCTTCATTAGCGACCTGGACGAGGGTGTGGAGAGCACCCTGTGCAAGTTCACTGATGACACCAAGCTGGGGGGGAAAGTGACTACACCGGCAGGCAGGGACCGCATCCAGGCAGACCTGGACAGGTTGGAGAAGTGGGCGGATCTGAACAGGATGCAGTTCAACAAGGACAAGTGCAGGGTGCTGCACCTGGGGAGAGGGAACCAGCACTATGGTTATAGGTTAGGGGCTGCCCCTCTCGGCAGCACAGAGGCAGAGAGGGATCTGGGAGTCAGGATTGACTCCAGGATGAATGTGAGTCGCCAGTGCGACGAAGCAATAGGCAGAGCCGACCGCAGCCTGTCCTGCATCAACAGGGGCAGCACTGACAGGCCCAGAGAGGTCTTGCTGCCCCTCTGTGCGGTGCTGGTCAGGCCGCGGCTGGAGTCCTGTGTCCAGTTCTGGGTGCCGCACTTCAAGAGGGACGTGGAGACCCTGGAGAGGGTCCAGAGGAGGCCACGCGCATGGTTGGGGCCTCCATGGCCAGCCCTATGAGGAGAGGCTGAGGGACCTGAATCTCCTTAGTCTCTGCAAGAGGAGACTGAGGGGGATCTTGTGGCTGCCTGCAACCTTATCGGGCCAGCAGCAGGGACTCGGGGAAAGTCTGTTCCCCAGGGCCCCCCTTGGAGTCACCAGGAACAATGGCCACAAGCTGAGGAAGGAGAGGTTTAGGTTAGATATTGGGAAGAACGACTTCACTGTCAGGGTGGCCAGAGCCTGGAACAGGCTCCCAGAGAGGTGGTGCTCTCACCTTCCCTGGAGATCTTCAAGAGGAGACTGGACAGGCACCTGGCTGGGGTCTTATGACCCCTCCACCCCCAGTGCTCCTTCCTGCCCATGGCGGGGGTCGGACTCGATGATCTGTCTAGGTCCCTCCCGACTCAGTGATTCTGTGACTCTATGGTTTGTATTCACTGATAGACGTCATTGCAAAGTAGCATTCAACAGAGGGAAACAAACTGCTTTGAACATCTGAATGCCACCATTGACTGAACCCAAACCCTTATAAAGTTGTTTAATCCTATTTAGAGTTGAAATAAGAGTTGAATGAGATGCTACTAACGTTAACTCAAGTGCTGCGAATTAAGTGCAGCGTATACGTTCAGTCTGCAAGATGAGATGGGTTTTACACTGATGATGGGTGATCACTCGTGCACGAGTAAGATAGCCTTCCAAGGACCTTAACATGGAGTCTGCAGGTGGCTCCATAGCCCAATTCTAGATCCACGTGTCTTGTTGCAGAGAGGACAAGTGTTTCCAGGAGGGGTGGGCACTGTGTTGCTGCATTGGATGCTCTGATGTTCTTTCACCTGTTCCCCTTTTCCTCTTCTGCCTGTCAATGAGCTGTTTCAAAGTTTTGAGGTCCCTCCCAAAGAGCCTTCCTCCCATTTGGTCTGTCCTGTGCAAGGGTTTCCCAAGTGTTGATGTCAATGTTACACCTCCTCATGTTTGCCTTCAGAGTATCTTTGAAGCACTTTCTTTGCCCTCCGCTACTTCAGTGACCTTCTTTCAGCTGTTTGGAAGGCAGGAGTCAGGCATGCAAACAACATGACCTGTCCAACGAAGTTGGTTTTGCATGATCGTGGCCTCAGTACTGTTGGAATTTGCTTCGGCCAAGACGCTGATGTTTGTGCTAATCCAAAGGATCTTATGAAGGCGCTGTTGGTGGTACTTTTCCAAGCTCTTGAGATGTCTTCTGTATGTGGTCCAAATTTCCAAGCCATACAGCAGAGCTGGATTGGCAATAGCTCGATAAACCAAGAGCTTCAATGCAGCAAGGAAGACTCTCTTACTCAGATGTCCAAAGGCTGCGCTCACACATTTCAAGCAGTGTTGTATTTCCATGTCGATGTCTGCCCTTGATGAATGATGGCTTCCAAAATAGGCGAAGTGATCCACGTTCTCCAGCAATTCTCCTGTGATTTGAATGGGGGGGATCATTTCTTCTTTTGGAGCGGTTGGTAAAGGACTTATGTTTTCCTGATGTTTAGAGTTAGGCCAATACTCTCGTAGACTTCCAAGAATACGTTAAGAATGGTTCGGGGGTCCGTTTCCTCTGCGGGGGTCACTACCTTGTAGGGGTAAAGAAGCTCGCGTGTTCCAGTGATCCTGAGAGCAAGGCCATCGGGCGCTTCGTGCTCCTGGTAGGTAGCAGCCAGGTCGAGTGGGAGGTTCCTGACTAAGAGCAACCCAAGAAGACCTCAATGGCGGCCCGGGGCGGAAAAGTGTAATCCCCTTTTCAGCGGCTATGAAGGCGATGATGGCTGCAGCAGATCAAGAGTCTCCAATCATCTTGGTTTCCATGCCATTGGACATGGATCCCTTTCTGTCACGGACCGTGTGTTTGTTGGCGTGTGACAACATCCTCACACTAAAAGAAGTCACGCACAGGCATCTTCCTTATAGGAATCGTACATCTTTACACGCTATTCCTATGCTGGCTGTATGAAAAGTCACAAGAAGTTTATCAAGTGATTTCTGTAATGAGCCTGCATCCCTTGGCATTTGAATACAACTGTTGTGCAAAGAGTTATAGTTAAAATGTTCCTTTTTCAAGTATTCATGCTCAGAAAACTTGACTGTTCTGGCCTCAGCAGAAGGCAGCTGCATGGAGGGTGAGATTAATTGCTGAACTTGAATGAATACTTTCAGAAACCTTCCCTCCCCTCCTTTTTTCCCTAATGCCACTGCCAGGCTCTTCCTCTATCAACCACAGCCTTGACAAATACTTATGTTCCAGAGGATGAGCCTGTGTGTGAAGATCATGCTGCTGTAGTCAGTACAGATGACAAGTAACGTGAGCCCTTTGAACAGCTCACAGTAGTAGGCAGTGATATCGCTGCCAGGGCCTGCAGATGGTGAGTCGTGCCTGACATCCCCCTGAAATCACGCTGAGATCAGGGCTGACTTCAGATTTTCCAATGTCCGTCTGCCCTGTATAAATGTCTGTGTTCAGACCTATGCTTCCCTTCTGGCACAAATGCTTATTGTGGAGTAGGGACTTTCAGAGGCTGGTTTTCTGGTTTCTTTTCCCAGCCCAGGAAGCCTCATTTGGGTCTGGCTGGAATTCGGTGTGGGCTGTGCTACAGGATGCTGCACATCTTCCAGCAGAGTGGAGACAAGTGGCAATCCTTGATGGCATGTACAGCAAAACCTGCCCATCCATCTCCTGGGATAACTTTTCAGGACTTTCAGGTTCCCCTTTCACCCAGGAAACAATTTCCTGGTTTGATTTTTTTTTTTTTTTTTTTTGGCTTCATTAAGTGGGGGGAAGAAATCTTTGACTGTAATTTCCCCTCTGGGCCACAGTATTTGCACTGTGTGCACTGTAATTACATTTGGACCACATCCTTCTCCCTCTTGTAAACTACTTGAGCGAGACCAAGCTTGAGGTACCAGTAATTACCAAAAAAATAAAGAAACAATCTGTTTCTCCCTCGTTGGGCTGGGAAACCACTCAGCTGGATTATATGGAAGATATCGGCTCTGTCCTGGGTGGGTGTGGACAGATTTTTAATTAGGTGCACATCTCACGCTTACAAATGTGCTTGTGTCTGTGCATGTGTGTGGGCATGCACACCTAGTGTTTGTTTGTGCACTCTCGTTTCTGCACCTAAATGTCTGTGTACCTTTAACAGGCCCATTGTGGGAACAGCGTTGAATTGACTCTGTGTAAACATAGCTGTGTACAATTGTGTGCCGAGCTTGGAAAAAGCATCCCACACACTTAGCGGAGTGCATTTTGATAACAAATAAAGGGGAGGCAGTGTGCAATTATAAATAATAATAAAGACTACTTAACACTGTAGAACTGCATGCATATTTACAAACTGTTCATTTGGGGAATAATTCGGAGCCTGCCAAGCTCTAACCCTTGCTGCAGGGAATGGTTATCAGGGCACCTGGGGAGTTGGCTGGAGATATGCCGCTAGATACAGCGCAGTATTTTATCAATGTGCTGCTCAGCTTTGGTTGGAAATGATGAATTAGCAGGCTGCCATGTTTCTGAAGCATTCTGACAAATGAGCATTTATTCAGCCCCTCTAATTCTAAATGACTTTTGAAAACAAGTTGTGGTCTTTTAAGTACCCATTTGTCAAACCATTTGCAAAGTAAAGAGGGAAGCCAATTGCACAAGCCATTAGGCAGTTAGGATCTCATTCTTAAAGCAACAGTTGGTGCTTTCCATCTTTGCTCTCCAGCCTGGGTGGGCTTTAAGTCAGGTAAGGCAAAGGAAGCTTTCAGCTATTGGATGTTGTTTTAATGTGGGCAGCAATTATTTCCTAATTAGGTTCCATTCAAGCGTGATAAGCTGAATCCTTTCTGTTCAACTCCGTGGGCCCTGCCGTGGACATAAGAAAGGGGGCAAGAAAGCATCACAGACTGGAGGAGTCACCCTTTATCAGGCTAAATTAGCAGCAATAGGTAAGGTAAGCCCCTGCGTGCTGTGCCTTTCTCCAAGCTTGTGGAAGGCTCTTCTCTCCACTTGGCCTCTTGTAGGCTCAGACCAAGTATAATCTGTGCTTACCTAGGGGAAGTACCGTGATCACTACAGGGGCTTCCTAGTTGTGCTCCTCCGCTGGCATGGCACAGTACCCGTGTAGGTAATGCAGAGTTACCCTTGGCTTTATGCCCAATTTACGGACAAGGGCGACTCCTCCCTAGCTTGCTCCTGGCGCCTTATGGCCGAGGGCAAGTGAAACCCAGGGGCATTCGAACCCCAACCCTCTGGGCTTAGCCTGCAAGTAGGATGCCTGCCAAAGGATTTGGGAACATCTGAAGCCCCAGGTGGGGGTGGAGGACGTTTGTCGGTAGCAGGGCCACTTCTCGTTCTGGACCAACTCATGGATTTGGAACTGATTTGGCCAATTTGGCTTGGAATACAGAAAATACATTAAAGAAAAAAAAATTTCTCCCCTTTGGTGTTTCTCTGTCTGTGGGGGTCAGAAAGTTGTTCCAGGCGGACTCTTTTCTGAAAGGGACAGAAACCCTTGGCCTCCTCGTGCTTTGTGTCATGGTCCTGAGGGGGTGTGGAAGTGGAGGTGGTAGTGGTGTCCAGCATGCGTGTTTGGGACTGAGGACTGATCCATCCTGGGTGAGTGGCAGAAGACCATGGCTTTAGAGGAGACGGTCTGCGAAGGGAGGCGTGGTGGAACTTGAAGCTCGGAGTCAAAGGGGGCTTTTAGGAAAGAGAGACCTGAGTGTCCTTGTGTCAGGAGTAGAAGGGACCCAGTGTGGCAAGGGTATGGGACAGGGCGAGTCACTGGAGGGAGTGGGGTGAAATTAGAGATGGCGAATAACAAGAAGTGAGGATAGGGAGAGCGGGGGGAAGGGTCTTGCCAGGCTGAGAGAGCCAGCAGATTCCTGAACAGAGGGAGGGGACACGGTTTTATGAGGGCACCGAAGGCAAGTGAGACTGTGGGAGTGGATCCCCGTGAGAAGAGGGATGCCCTCTACACAAACGTTCGTAGTTTGGGAAACAAGCAGGAAGAACTCACCCGCCTGCTGGCTGCCACCAACCCGGACATAGTGGGGCTCACTGAAGCGTGGTGGGACCCAACGCACGACTGGCGGGGAATGTCAAGGGCTGTCGGCTGTACGGGAGGGACGGGACAGGGAGGACAGGCGGGGTGTGGCGCTCTGCATTAGGGAGGAATGCCCATCCTCCCCAGGTAGCACAGGGTCAGAGGAGGGGCACACGGAAGTGCTCTGGGTTAGGATACGAGGGGGTCGAGGGGAAAGAGACTTAAGGGTGGGGGTCTGCTACAGACCTCCCGACCACGGGGAAGAGCTAGACCAGGAATGCTTAAGTCATGCCTTAAGTCACGGAGGCAGTGAAGTCTAGGGATGCGGTGGTCATGGGGGACCTGAACTTTCCAGACATCTGCTGGGAAGAGCAGTCACCCAGGTCTGACCGCTCACGTAGGTCCCTAGCCCAAATGCAGGACCTCCATCTAACCCAGGAGGTGCACAGCCCCACTGGGGGAGACGCCTTGCTGGACCTGGTGCTGGCCACGGGTGATGACCTGGTGCGGGGGCTATGGGTGCTCGACCACCTGGGCAACAGCGATCATCGCCTGCTGGGATTCACCATCCAGCGCAAGGTGGCAAAGGCCAGCAGCAAGGCAGCAGCCCTAGATTTCAGGAGGGCCGACTTCACTGAGCTAAGGAGAATAGTTGGAGAAGCGCTGGGGTCCTGGAGGGGAGGGGAGCCGGGTGTCCAAGGAAAGTGGTTGCTCCGTAAGGAGATGATCCTCCAAGCCCAAAGGGAGGTAACCCCAATGCGGATCAAAGGGAGCAGGAGGGCACACAAGCCCCCACGGCTCACCAAAAGCATCCGGGAATGTCTC
>NW_017728911.1:36946319-36961705 GCF_001723895.1 Crocodylus porosus | reverse complement strand
CCCTTCCAGCCCTGATGTCTATGAAATCTATGAAATCCAGAGCTGGACAAGACTTGGAGTTGCTACTTCACAGGCAGTTTGTGCTTTTCCAGGTATTTTTTCAGCTTCTGAAATGAAGTGAAAACAGAACATTTTGCCACATTCCGTAAAATCAAATTCTGGGAAAGAAACTTCAACAGTTGATTGAGACCTTTTAATTTTAGATGTTATAATTTTTAATATATATGTGGTTATATAGCTTCAATATCTTTGTTATATAAAGGACAAGAGGTCAAAGTTATTTCGGAAGGAAAAACATCAAAAAGTTGAACAAGTTGACCGGAAATGAAACCTATTCCAACTGGTCAACGTTGTTCAAGTGTCTTTCTCCAAACAGAAGGTCACTGGAATTGGCCTGTTTCTACAGCGCAGGTTTTGATGAATTAGTATTTTCTATCTGGAAAATGCTCCATCGGAAAATGTCTGAGTAGCTCTCCCTACACAGAGTTCCCTTTTTTTGGCCAGGACAGCATTTTTCGTCTTAGCAGGTGGCCTCAGAGGTGAGGAGTGGTTGTTTCCTGCTCTATTAACACCTCCGGCCTCGAATGCCAGAAATGTAAAATCTGACCGTCTTCAAACAGCAGACCCTGGATGAATCGCTGCTGTGCCCTGCCTTGCAAGCCTCCCTTCCACAGCATTCTCCATTATCTAAGACAAATTTCTAAAACTCATGACAACTGGCATCTTGGCTGAGTGATGCACCCCGCGAGCAGAAAGGCAGCTGTGGTTTAAAGAACACACCCTGTTGCCAAAACCTTACAAAGGCGCCGAAGCGCTTTGCGTGCCTGGAATGAAATCCCCTTGGGATGCAAGACTGAAAAACACTGCATCCCCGGTGCCTGCGCTCAGCAGAAAGAAAGGTCACCTGCGAGCTGGTTTGCACAGAAGCTCTGGGAAGGGAAAGCCGTCTTTTTCTCATTCCAGGACTCGACCGTGTCACAGCGCCTCCAGATGTCTGCTTCGAAGAGACAGGCTAGCGTCATCCCTGACAGAAGTCATGGCGCAGCACAGGATATCCTTCCTTTGCCGAGTACTTTGGGGCCTGTTGATGAGCGCACTGGGAGTCCCTGGAGCGCGTTGCTGCTTAGCGCAGGGCAGTCCAGCCTCCCAGAGCTTTCCAGGCGCTAGCAGCTTAATCGAATCAGTCCTGTTTCGTTGGGGCTCTTCATGGTTCACGAAGGACAGGAGAACAGAGCAGCACGAAGTGCCTGCATACACCTCGGAGACCCGAGACTAGCAGCCATCCGTCTCCAAGATTTCGGCACTTCCTTTAATGGCATACCTGTCAGAAGCCTCTCGGATGCTCCAGGAAGCAGCAAGGGCGCATCCCTGAATGAGAAACGAGAGATCGGAGGTCTACGTCCAACTCTCTCATCACACTGCTAGATGACCTTTGGCAAGTAACTTTGGTTCTTTCTACCTCTGTTTCCCCATCTTGTACAATAGGCCTAATAACTCCTTCCTCTGATCAGCATTTTTAACTGTATGTACTAAAACCCTGTCAAAAATCTGAGTGTTATCATTGTACCACTAGGCACACTATCGTTTAATGAGTTATCAATGAGGATTTGGTTTGGTCACATGCTCTTCTAACTCCTAGTTAGGTCATTAACCTGTTTTCAGTGGTATTATCACAGTATCTTTCCATGGCTGTATCTCCGGGGTCATGGCTTGAGCGGAAACAAAATGCTGATGTCAAAATGAGATTGACGGGCCAAAGGTCGCACACCGGTTGATCTGAGGATGTGGACGCACCACACGTTGGCTATGCCACGAAGCAGATGCACGATGCACAGCCTTTCACGTGGTGAACCCCTCTGACCTAAGGTAAAGTTCCTCCTTTCAAATGCGTAGCAACTTCATTGCAGGGAAAATTTCCCGCTTGGAAAGTCATCCGGGGGAGCTTTTGGTGGCTCAGTGAAAACCACATCCCTTGTGGCTTTTGTGGGCTGGAATAGCACCTGTTCTGGGCAGCTGGAAGAGCTGAGTATGTGCCCACTCCTTGCTAGGGAGTAAATTTACATAGTAAAATCTACAATAAATTCTTCCATAGAAGCTGTCGTGTGTCTGCATCCTGACCCCCTTGCTGCTGCCACTAGTAAATGCTCCTCCTGAGGAGCTCACCAGTCCTTCAAGAACCCCAGGGCCTGCCGAAGAAAGGAGCTCGTGGCTTTGTGTTCCCGCCGCTACCCCAAAACGCACAGCTAAGCTTGCAGTGAGACTTTGCCTGGTGACTTCCCTGGCTGCAGGCAGGCGGAGGCTGCTTCCAGGCTTCTCACTGCTCCACCGAGGAGCTTATTTGCTCCCCAGCTGTCCCATGCCCTGAGGATGGGACAGCTCATTTTTGGAAAATTCTTCTCCCCGGCCCGGCTGCGTGGCAGCAGAGATGCCTGAGGCCAGCGGGCTGTACCAGTGACTCCAGGACAGCAGTGTCTGGGGAAGTTATTTGTGGTCTGCCCAGGTAGCTCCCTGCTAAGCACGGTTACCGTTTAACTTCGGTGTGCAGGCTGGAGTGAGGCTCTCTGGCTATCCGGGAGCTCCAGCCTCAGATGACCCCGCTGCTGAGGCAACCGCTTGCGAAGTCAGCACTCTCCGCGCTCGCCACCAGACAGCACACGGGCTCACCATCCATCCCAGGACCCAGCCTGCTGCCCTGCCTCCCTCTCCCAGGACATGCCCAGCTCTGCCATCCCTCTGAAGCTGCGCCGTTCTCGTTCCTTTGCTCCCCTGCAAAGGCGCTTTCAAGGAGTTTTGTTTTTGTGCCGTGCTGTGCGCTGCCCCACCAAGGCAAGAACAGCTTTAGAAAGGGACCTGACTGTAAAAGGAGGAAGAGGCGCTAACCAGGGCCCCAGTTCAGTGCCCTGCTTCTCTGCTGCTTTCTGGGTGGTGTAGGCAAGTCACTTAGCTTTTCCATGCCTTGGTGGGGAGTGTATCAAGTCCCAAAGTCACAGGTGTGTTGTGCGGCTCCCAAATGACTGGGAGGTGCTCAGATGCCCCCGTATTAGGGCTCTGCTCCAGTTTTGCCTGGATCCCCATCTTAGTCGGATGCAGCGCAGTTACAGCAGAGGCTCCCCAGCTCTACCCAGGGCGCTCCGGCTCCTAAATCCCTGTGGTGCTGCTTCGATTCCAAAGTGCTGAAGTCCCCTTTGAAAACAGATCTCAGGTTGCTAATCCACTTAGGTGATTTTGAAAGCTTTAAGTCTTGGGTAGTCTTGCATCGAGTTTAGATGATGGTTTGGAGGCACATTCCTGTGCCGTGCTGTTAATCCATGACACGGCTATGCTGTGGTGGCGAGCATCTGGATACTGATGTGAATAAGTGGGTTTGAATCAATGGAGGAAGATTTCAGTTGGATGTTAGGAAGAGCTTTATAGCTATGGTGGTAGTTAGTCACTGGGGCAGATTGCCAGGAGAGGTGCGGGGTCCCTATCACCTCTGATTGTGCAGCATGCAATTACCTGTGGAGACTGATAGTCTGACCCACTTCCAAAGGGGATTGCACAGGCTCCTGGAGGAGAGGTCCATCACTAGGCATTGAAGCTGGTCGGTAAGGCTGCAGCCTCTGAATCAGGAATTCCCAAACCTCTGGCTGCTGGAAGCTGCAGTGGGAGAGGAGCTGGGGGTGGACATGCTGTTCAGTTCACCTCTTTTCCCTCCGCCGTCCAGCATCCATTGTGCCCCAGTGTAGGACAGGATACTGGGATAGGTGCGCCCAGTCTGACTCAGTAAATGGGCAGGATGATCCTGCCCTGAGCAGGGACCTGGATTAGATGTGACGTCCTGAGGGCTGTGCTTAAATCTATTATCCTATGGCTTTATGGGAAACAAGGTGACTAGCAAGCAACTGTTTTCGTTGTGTGAGCTGGGCAAAACGAGGTTGCTGCAGAAATTGGGTATCAAAAAGCCTCTTGAGCCTCATGGGCCTCAGGTGTTGCTAGGGGTGTCTGTCCAAGGCCACGTGGCATCTGCTGTCCATCTTTGTACCCAAAGGGCAAAGTACCCAAAGGGAGCAGTGGGATTGCATGGGGGCCCAACCCTGCACACCTCCTCTGAGGAGCCGGTTGCAGAGGGCAGCCCTGTGAGGCTCTCAGCGCTGCCATGTGGCAGCTGCCGGCACCTAGAGTCCAGCTGGTCAGGTCCAAGTCCTTTGGGGGGTGCAGGGGCAGAAGGGAGCCCCATAAATACATATGCCAGGGCAGTACAGACCTTTCCCTGGATGTTTCTGCAGCACCTGAACCATCTGTTGTTGCTCTCCATAAATTCGTGCTCCCTCTGCTCCAGCAGACCAGGGTTGTCTCGCTTTCCTCTCTCCGAGTCCTTTGCTCCTTCCGTTTTCAGTCCGCCCGCCCAGCCCCTCTGTGTGCGTCATTCCCGCGGCAAGGCTGTGCATTCAGGCGAAACGTGGCTTGACCAAGGCTGATGGCTACAAAACTCTGGCAGGGACTAGGGAGATCTTAGCACTTGGCCATGAGCTGGAGTCCCCCAAAGGGAACTCTTTCCCACGTCCTTGAGAGCAGGTGGAGGCAGGACCCATTGTAACAGAGAGAGCCGCGAAGCCGGAAACGTGCCGACATGGGAGCGTGCTGAGGTTGGCGATGCACGCGGCTGTGGCCTTTGTTTTTCCGGAGTGGCTTGGTTTCCCCTCTTGGTTTCATTAGAGGGAGCGAGGAGGAGGCAGAGACTGTCTGAAAGGCCTGTGGTTGAAGGACCACCTTCATGTGGTTGAGGAGGCTGGGATAGAGCAAACCGCACTGCCATAGCTGAGCACTCGGGTCCCAGGAGCCCTCTGATACTTGGATGCAAGCTCTACAGGTCAAACTTTTTACCAGAGCACCCCTAGGAGTAACTTGGAATAATTGGTGCAAACTAGTGGAAAGCAGATTCGGGTTGGGCATTAGGAAGAAGTTTTCCACAGTAAGGGTGGCCAGAGTCTGGAGCGGGCTGCCGCGAGAGGTGCTGCTATCACCTGACTTGGAGGGCTTCAAGAGAAGGCTTGAAGGCACCTGGCTGGGGTCGTCTGACCTCGGTCCTCTTTCCTGCCAGGGGCAGGGGGTCGGACACGATGAACCTTAGTGGTCCCTCCTGACTCTGCAATCTGTGAAACTTGCAGCCTTTCTTTTATTTTCCCCCCCCATCAGGGAGGCTGGCCGAAACAAGGGGCCGGGGAGAAATGCTGGTGTTTTATTTCTGCAAGAATCTGGGAAGGCGAAGGGGGTCTCTGGTAACTGAGCTTTGCATTTTGTAGGGAGGAAGGTGCTGGCACGCATCCTTGGGCAGGGAGGGGTCTTGGCTCGAGGCTTCTAAAGCGATTTTCTCTTTCCTGGTTTAATGTTCTTTAATGATGCCTTTTTAAGCTGATCTGAACTTGTGCCTTCAAGGACGCATGGCCTGTAGGGCCTGAAGTGCAGGCCACTGCCAATTTTTTCTTTCAAAAGAAGAGACGATGCCATATTGCTGTGTGGAGTGAGTCCAGCGATGCCTCTGATCGGCATATTCCAGTGCCATCAGGATCCCTGCATTAAAGGTGGAAGGAGCAGAGGCTGGGGGAGTGCCCCGAAGTCGAACAGCAAATCTGTAGCAGTCGGTAGGAGAATCTCAGACAGCAACTGGGGCCTGGACCTTTTACTCCACCCTGGACTGGTCTGTCTCCTTTTCCCATGAATCTGCATGGACATGGTGCCTGAAGACACTAGTGGTGCGTGCTTAGAAAGACCACAAAGAGCAGAGACTCGACCAGGGTGGTGTAACGCAACTGCCCCAGGGGGGAGACGCAGGGCAGTACTGAGAATCCTGACCGTTTTCATTCAAATTACTACTAGAAATGCCGGGGGAGCGGGTCTGTTTTCCAATGTGACTAGAAGCCTGGGGCCAAATCAGTTTTGTTCAGCTTGAGGCTCCCTTAAAGGGACCCAGGTCTCAGAAAGCACCAAGCTTTCTTGGACTCGGCCCCTCAGAGCTGTGTCCGATGTCACTTGTCCTTTTTGAGGCTCTTGGCGTGAACGTTTGGGTGTGTGCCGCCTTTCTGTCGCTGCTGCAAACCGTCCAGTGCCAAGTGCGTGGGGACAGCAAGCTGCGGCCTTCCCGGTGCAATGACACTGCTCCAAGAGGGCCGTGTCCTTCTCCAGAGAGAGGTGCTGTCCTCACAGAACAAGTCCTCATTCGCATCCCCCAGATGTCCACCAGCTCTTCCGGTGAAGGAGCTCCATAAAATTGAGTTAGGAAGGGGCATAGGTGGGGCAAATCCAAATCTGGTTTAGCATCTGCCCAAAGACTGGCGATTCATCTCACCCCGTGCTTTGCCTGCTCTTCCATGTGCCTGGTGACATTAGACGTCTGTTTTCTGCTCTGGGTATTGATTTCCCAGGGCGCTGTTGCCTTGCGCCTCATGCATTTCTGCCTGGCCGGGTGGCTTGGTACCCCGCGGGCTGTTTCTTCTTGTGTGCTGTTTGAGGAAGAGGATGGGGAAGGCTGACGGGGCGAGGAAAGAGGTGCAAAAGGCAGAGAGGAGGGACACTGGCCTCCTGGGTTTCTAAGGGCTTGTCTGCACAGTGAACGACGCCCGAGGCGGGGAGTTCACCGGTGCACTTCCACGCTGCTCGGAGGTCGCATCCCTTTCTAGCAGTAGCCCGTGTGGATCAGGTGTGCCTGGATCCCTTGCCATCCCCCAGAGGTGCTGTAGATGTGCCCATAGGGTCAGGCAAAGCAGTGACAGGCCGCAGAGATCTAGCGTGTGGGTCTGTTCCCCAGACCGTTGCAATGGGTTTGGGTTTGGAGAGTGGTGTCTAAGTCTGGCAGTGTGACCCAAAGCCTGGTTGTCATGCTAACAGTCCCTGTGCTCATTGTTTCCCTCTTTGCCCCCATCCAGCAAGCTAACGGAGTGGAGCGTGCTAGGAGCGCGGTCCCGGCAAGTTAGCCAGTGCAGGTAGGCCCAGCCAGCTACGGTAGATGCTGGATTAGGTCGTCTGCAGGGACAGAGTCATGAGTGAGGATTTGAGGACGTCACAGTAATACAGTAATCACTGATTTAACCATTGCCCAACCCTTACGTTTCACAGCTTACCAGGGTAAGAGAGGCTTTGGAGAGCTTGTGGCCTTCTTTTTGTTAGCTGGGTGTCTCCAGCCAAGACGGCAGCCTCCCGCATGTCATTTTTGGGCTCCCAGGACCAAACTGAACGCGTCAAGAGAGCAGCAAGGGCACAGATGATGGGCCTGTGCACTAGAAACGTGCATTAATCCCCCAGCTTGGCAGTATTGGGATTTTGATTCATGGCTGTTTTATTTCTGTTTCCATTTGAGGCACTTATAGAAGTTGCAAGAATCCATTTTTTAAAATCTATTTTAAAGTTATTTTTACCTAAAACATTGCTTTTTATAAACAAACACCCCCCCCTTATAGTACCAACATGAAATTCTTTAAGACCTTTGGAAAAACTCCTCCATAAGTGGCTCTTAAGGAAACCAGGTGGTCCTGGGTTGAGAGCTGATGTTACTTTTATGTTACATCCTGCGACATAAATGTTAATAGAGAAACCAGTGGGGGAAGTGATTTTAGAGCTGAGACTAATTTACATCTTGGTTTTTCACCTAATAATTTTTTGTCCTATTTGGGAAGCACCTGTAATAACTGTGAAGTGGCTCGTGGCGTTTCCCTGCAGTCGCAGGTAAGATCTCCTTCTGTGTTGTTTGTTGGCCTGTAGGTTCATTTTGAATTAATTCTGTTTTGGACGGACAGACAGACATGGGTAGCTGGGGACCTTGGTGCTGCTTTGGGTTATTCTCGCTTGGGTGGAATGGCTTTTTCAGAAAGGAAAGCGTGGATGTGGCATATTGGCAAAACCCTTGAGCATTGCCTATGGGAGGCAATATCCCTGACTGCGTTTGCTGAAGCTGTGTGAATGGGGATGAAGGCATGGATCAGGGGGCGAGAACAAGAGAGAGCAGGAGTATAACCTCGTGATTAGAGCACACACCTGAGAAGGGGGATGCCTGGGGCCTGGGCACTATTCCTAGAGCCATTTATGCATTTCACATTAAAAGTCGTGGGATCTGGTCTCTAGGGGGAGAGGGGTGGGAGGAAACCTAACCTGAGGTGTGAGGCTGGAAAGACCCAGGCAGTTCCTCCTATGCACAGAAGCCAAACTTTTGGCATGTAGGGACACTTAGTGTCATAAAGCTTAGGTGTCTAGAGAGTTTGGGGGTTGTAGTCTTGGGTTTTAGCACCTCACTTCTGCTTGATCCCCATGTCGAGCACCTAAATCCTTTCATGGATCTGAGTCTTTAAGTGGTTTGCCCAGGGTCACAATGAAAGTCTGGTGGAGCAGTGAACTCGACTGTGGTCTCCTGAGCTGATGAACTAGCACTCAACCACTACGCTGTCCTTATGAAGCTAATAGTGGCTTTATAAATCCTTGCGTGGTCCAGTCACTAGAGGAGGAGACAGACGTGTTTGGCTTCTGTTGTGGGCATTTGTCCAAAGAGCAAATCCAGGTCCCTGCTGAAGTGGAAATGAAGGGTTTTGATGTAGGCACTGTCTGCAAAACCTGTCCTGTGCCCACTCCAGTGAGTGCTGAAGTGACAGAGTGGGACTGGGGAAATGGAGACCTTGCTGCTCTGAACCTAGTGGTCCAGGCATTGAGGTAGCAGATGCTAGTTCAGACCCATGCTCTGAATCAGGCTGGCTATATCAGTGGATATAAACCTCCATCTCCCACCTCTCAGGTGGGGGAGCTAGTCCTCAGGCCCATAGCCATCCCCTTTCTGTGACCCAGTGAACGCTTTAAGGCTTCCATACAAAATGGGGCACTGTCACTAGGAGAGCCGAACTGCTTCCTCCAAACTGCTGGGTGGCAGGGCCGTCTTCTGGCAGACGGGGCTTGGACCCCTCCAGGCAAAGAGGAGGAAACGTGCACCTGCGTCATCATAGCTGGGTGCTCTAACCAGGGCCGCGTTTGATTCTTTAAGATAAAAGACTCCATCTCCTTCTGTGACCCTTCACACTGCTCCTTGGGCAGAAAGTGAGTTGGTTCATGGGGATCATAGGAAAGTAGGGCTGGAAGAGATCTCCAGAGGTGATCTACCCCAGGCCCCTGCTTGAGGCAGGATCACTCCTGACGAAAGCATCCCTGCCAGGTAAGTGCCTGGCCGACCCGCTCCGGAAAATGTCCAGGGATGCGATTCCACAACTGCTCTGGGCAGTGCTGGACCATCCTCGTAGCCAGAGGGTATCCTCTCTAGTTTTCAGTCTGTCCTAAAAAAACCAACAAAAACCAGCAAAAAAAAGCCTCTCTTCTCTCTGGGCAGGTAGAGGTCTCCTCAGTGGCATTGTATCAAAAGCAGCGGATGAAGGCTGCTTTGTGAGCTCTCCCTGTGAATTTCCACCCCCGCCAGCCTGCTGAAAAAGCTCGTCAACATGCCGCTTTCTCGCTGCTTTTCCCATCGATAAAACTATTTGCGCCACAGTGCTTATTTAATAAAGAGCAACAACAACAAACAAACAGCGACTCAAAAAGCAGTGCATTGGTAATGTACTCCGATCCCGGCGCAGAAAAGAGGGCCATTGAGCAGCCAGGCAGGCTGCCTCGGAGCGCATTGTCCCCGTCTCTGGGAGTAGCGAAGTGAGCTCGGCTCCACAATAACACTGCTGTCAGTGGGACTTTGTCCCGCGCTGCTTTGCATTCTGTGTTTAGTTTTCTCAGTAGAAAAGGCTCTTTTGCTTTTCTAACTAGGTGGTTTTTGATGATTAGCTTTCGCAGTCTCCCACCCCCTTCTTTCTTTTCTACTTTTAAATTTCATTAGGAATAGAGATACAAATACCAAGTGGTTAGGTTTTCTCTCTCTCTTTCCTTTTTTCGTGATTTCCCCCCAGCTGTCATACATTTCTTGTTAATTTTTTTAATGTCTTTCTCCCCCTCCTTGTTGCGCTGTTGATCCTGTGCAGCCCAGCAGCTGTCGTTATCAGTGCGATGACTCAACACTATTTTGCCTCACTTTGTTTCTATTCATTGATTTGTTGAATGCAAACTATTTATCCGTGAGTGACATGGAAGTTGGGAACCATTGGAGAAGGAGCCAACCCGAGGGATGGTTTTCCTCTGAAATCAGTGGAGGTTGAGATTGGCACTACAGAAAACACAACAACAAAGCAGACTCCCCGTGCCAAGCTCTTTCAGGAGCTCGGGTTGTGCAGCCAACACAACGTTTTGCAAAGGGTAAGCTCTCTTTGTCCCTGCTATAAAACCGTCTTCTCTTTCTGGCTCCATGGACAACCCTGATGTTGATCCAGTGGCCTGATGGCTGTAAGCTATTGGTTCAGAAACAGCTGAGCTGCAGCAGGAATGGGGTGCCCTGCGGTACTTCCATTTGCATGGCTAATCATAGCTTGATGCAGGTCAGACCTGGACAGTTTTCTGTCTTTGCTTTCCCATCAGGACCTCTTAAAGCCTGCATGTCCATTAGCAATACCTTGCTCTAGGGCAAAAGAATCGTCATCCTCATTAGAGCTGAGGTCTGTCCCACCCAGCCTCCTGTCTTGGAGAGCATCCCCAGCAGATACCTCAGTGGAAGAGGCAAAGACCATGCAAGAGGCAGGTGCCCTACATAAGGTCCCATTCTGGTCTCTAATTAAAATGGGATGTTGGCTGTGAAGCAGGAGGATTAAAATCCTGGCCAGATCTTTCGCTGCCATGTCTTCTGGTCGGATGATGGTGATGTGTGTTTTAATCGTCAGTTGTATTCCAGCACTTTCTGGGTTGGTTTAGTCAGGCAAGATCCTGATGTTAAAACTTGTGCTAATGACCACATTGGAAAATCCCAGCCTAGCCAGGACGCTTCTTGCATGTGGTGTGTCTGCACAATGAAGCAGTACTATTATCCTTGGTGTTGCTTGCACTGCTATAGCCCAAAAAGGTCCCAGCTGAGACGGGGTCCTTTTTGTTCCAGGCGCTGTATAAACCCAGGAGGCGGACAGTCCCTGCCCCGGGGTACTCCCAGTTCAGAGGTGACAGACGAGCGGAAGAAGTGGTGTTACCAGTTAGTGACTGGCTCAACGTCTGTGCAAAACCAGGTTTTCCAGATCCCGGGAAAGTGCATCAGTCCCCAAATTGTCCTCCTCGTCTGCCATGGACAGGAGCTGACATTTGCAGGAAGGAGAGAAGGCAGGCTCTCTTGTGGTCCCACGTGTGGCTTGTTTTATTGTTTCAGTAACGTCACAAGCATTGAAAGAGCAGGGCCCTGAAATGACCGCCCTTTTGCTGCCAGTGCTTCTCTAGGGTGTCCATGGTGCTCCGAAAAATCTTCCCCACCCCTGTAGTTTTATTAAGTAACATTAGCACTGGGTGATGGATGCATTTCACCCAGGGAATATCCTGTTGTTTCAGTGGTTCAGGATGTCTTCTTTTTCCCACAGAGCCGTAGGTCCTTTTTTGTTTGAATAGTAAGCTGTCCTGCTTCCTTTCTTTCCCTGCTCGCTTCCCACATTGTGTTCACACCGTCATGAATATTCAGAGGCGAGGCTACTGAGAACCCTTGTTAACACTCCTCCTAATGACATGCACCTTGAATAGAAAACAAAAACACAGATAAGAGCTTGTTAGTAAGGACCCTTGTTCTCCACCTAACAAGGTTTCCATTGACTTGGACACTTGTGGTGACACATTGCTCGCTCTGAGTGGTGCCTCTTTTGATTGGTGGCTGCCTTTTACGGAGGATTTTTTATAGCGCAGTTTTAAGCTAATTAAGAAAAGGTCAGGTCTCCCATAACAATGAGTTATGCCGCTCCAATGAGCCCTTGAAGCAGTGTGCAGCCCTATCGCGCACGGGGTAGCGCCGACCCGAGCCAATGGGAAATGAATGTGCTGCAGAGCAGCGTGCGGGAGCGACTGGGAAAGCCGCGCCGGAGCTGCTTCCAGCAAGCATCTGTCTGCCTCAGGCATTGTTAGGAGGCAGGCGAGCACATGTGGACGGGCTGGAGGCCACCGGCTGCATTTCCCATCCAGCCATCATCCGTTTGGGGCTTTGTGGTAGGCACTAAGCCTCCACCTTGACGTCTGCCAGTCATGTACCCCCTGGCAGCTGGGCTGAGGGCCTTGCGCTGCCCCGCTAATGCACAGCACAGACCTCTCAACCCAGGGAACAGGATGCTGGTTGCTGGGAGGCATCGTCCCGAACCTCTGCTGTTGGTGGCACAGCGCGCACAGCCCGGGAGGGCTCTCTAAGTTACCCCTGCCAGAGCCTGAACAGCTCGTAGCCTGCCGATGTGTCCCCAGCCCGCAGTCCCAGCCCAGGCCTCGGAGGGGTCTTCAGAGGGCAGCCTTGTGGGCTGGGAGGATCTTCCTTTGGATGGATTTTAATCCTTTCCCCGCGTTTCCGCCTTTTTATTCAGCATCCCTTACCATGCAACACTGCGCCCTCATTAAGCCTTGGAGGTGCTGCCGTCATTTCATAAAACAGGGTAAAAAGAAACACTGAAGAGCTCCTGATTGAATGTGCTTACACCCGAAGACAGACGCTTGGCACTGGCTTCTCCCTCCATGCCGAGTGGTTGGACTCTGTGCCCATCACCCACGAGACTCCTGATTTCCTGTAGCGTGGGTGAGTGGAGAGCGGAGCTGTTCATCTTCTAATGGTGGAGCAGCTCCTGTAACCAGCTCCTGTGTCCATCACTACCTTTTACTTCAGTTCCTGCTGCCCTGTTCCCCCGCTCTCCAAGGAAAGTGTCCTTTAGCTGCGCCTACCCGCTCGATGGCACAAGGCTCCTGCTTGTTTTTTGGCTGCACCTCATTATTCCTGCTCTTATTAGGATCTTGCAGTGCTGTTTGTCATCTTGTCAAGGCTCCTTAGTTTCTGTGGATGCTGCTTAATTACATCCAAGCTTCCCGAAGTCACCACACTATCAATTAAGATTGTTCCTGTCTGAAGTCTTTTGGAGGTCCCTGCGAAAATCTGCAGACACTTGCACTTAACTTGTCTGTTGGACTTTTTAGAGCAATTATTCTGTTCTGGGCAGAATATTTGCATGCTCTTTCGATCTTGCTAGACCGGTGGTGTGCAATCGTCGGCTTGTGGGCTGAATTTGGCCCATAGGGCCACGCTATCCAGTGTGTAGGGCTCCCCAGGAGTCCTGAAAGTTGGCGTGCGGGGTTAGTGGTAGCACTAAGTGCCATGACTTCCAGAGCCCTGTGGATTTAGAAGACCTAGAGAAGGTATAGAAAAGGCCACAAGGATGATTAGCAGCAAAGGGGCTTTCATATGAGGAAAGACTAAAGAGGCCAGGCCTAGTCAGTTTAGGAAAGAGATGCTTGAAGGGGCACTTGATATAAGGGTTTACAAAATGCTAAATGGCAAAAAGAAAGCAAATAGTGATTTATAATTTGCTCTCTCACAATGTAAGTACTGGGGTTACAAAATGAAACTAGTAGGTAGCAAGTTTAAAAGTAACAAAAGGAAGTTATTTTTCATAGAGCATGTTGTTAAAGTATGGGACTCACTGCCACCAGATGTTGTGGAAACTGATTGTTTTAAATTCAAAAAAGGGACTGGACAAATTCTTGGAGGAAAGATGCATCAGTAGCTATTGAACGTGGGAGTAGGACACAGCCTCTGAATTGCATCTTCCTGGACCTTGAATGCTGGAGGCTGCAAGTGAGAGAGGAGCGGTGGAAAAAACCCTGGTCAGACCCAGTTCACTCTCCCCTTTCAGCATCTGCTCTCTGCCACTGTTTGATGCAGGATACTGGGCAAGATGGATCGATGGTCTAACCCAGTAAATGGCAATCCTTATGTTCTTATAATTGCTCCATGGGCAGATCTGGCATTCAGGGTCAGTGTGTGGGGTTGCTCCATGGCCAGATCTGGCTTGTGGAGACAGGCCAGCCCACTGGATCACACCCATGGACCGACCTCACACTGGATCTGACAAGTAGACCAGCCGTATGCCACTCAAATAGCCCATGGGGTCAAAAGGTTGAGTACCACTGCTAGACTAAAGTTGGGTCTTCCCTGCAGAGATATAAAATCACATAACAACATAGTCAACAATAATGACAACAGATAATAATAAATGCTAATAAAATAATGTTCAGCCCAGCCAAGATTTCCAGACAGGGATGAGAGGGAGCCTGATTTTTATCTTCTTCGTGCCTAAGGGAAAGAGCACCCTGGGTATCCTCTGAATGCAAGATCTCCCTGTGGCACCCAAAGATGGGTGCCCACAACATAACTCATTCCTATATCAGCCCTGGCTTGTAACCGGAATCACATGTACATACCCTGTTTTCTTAACCTATAGCTCCAAATTGGGTGAAGGCTATGGATTAGATGTTTGTGTCTGTGCTCTGGATGAGTAGAAAAGCTCCTTCATGCTAGCAGGAGCCCACATGTGAGCCCAGCTGCAGAAGGGTGCGATGAGTGTGCGTTTCCCTGTTTAGGACCCACCTCAGCTTCCAGTTTCATCATTGATACGTGTGTCACTGTTGTTCTCATCCTCCCTCCATACCTGTGTGTGTGTGTTGGGGGCATGGAGGGTTGGGAACTGCTGCATTGTGCACTTGTAGCAAATATCTTCCTTGGAGAACAGGCATAATATTTAAGGTTTCTGTTTAGTTCATTTATTTCTTGCTATTTGGCCAAGGGGCTTTTTTTGTACTATGTATCATCTTAGCACCATGGATACTTATTTATGGATTTGGACCCTTTGCACTAGGTGTGTGCAAAGGTAGGTATTTGAGAGGTGCTTCTCCAGAGGCATGTTGGAGAGGAGCCTGACTAGTGGTTGACCCTAGGACAGGGGTGGGCAAAATGCGGCCCGTGGGCCAGCTGTGGCCCACCAGGCCATTCTATCTGGCCCGTGGGGTCCCTAAAAAAATTGTAAAAGTAATACTTCTCTGCCCCTGGCTGCCTGCCATGCAGCCCTCGATGGCTTGCTAATACTCAGTAAGCGGCCCTCCGCCCGAAAGAATTGCCCATCCCTGCCCTAGGACATGAATGAGAACGGAGCCCTCTGAATTCCAGCCGTGTCTCTTAGCCTGAATAAGTTGCTTAGCTTCCCTGCGTCTCAGTTTCTCCATCGTGAAATGGGACTATCTAATGGTTTCTCAAATCTGTGGGGAGGCTTGAAGTGTGCCCAGTGGCTTGGGGGTCTGACATGGAAAGTTTTGCTTCCTGGCAGGAAATAATGCAGAACATTGCAGAGAGAAGGATAAAGGCTTTGGTTTGGGTTGGGGCCAATGGTTATGAATGGTTTCTATATGCTTTAAGCCAGCATATCTTGTCCAGTGGTTCTTAACCTTCTTAGGCTCAAGGCAGCCCTGGAAAAATGCCAGCTTAGCTTTTCTCTTTTTTTTTTTTTTTT
>NW_017728911.1:36928346-36946219 GCF_001723895.1 Crocodylus porosus | reverse complement strand
CCTTGCCGGGGTCATCTGACCCCGGTGCTCTTTCCTGCCAAGGCAGGGGGTCAGACTAGATGATCTTCCTAGGTCCCTTCCGACTCTAGCTACTATGAAACTATGAAACTATGTTTGCACACCTAACAGTGCTAACATTGCATAGCGCCCTTGAAGGGATCTCCAGGCATCCCAGGGTGCTATGTCAAGAATCACTAATCTGGTTCTAGGTGAATCTGTGCCGCCTGAGTGCCATAAAATCCATTCAGGGCTGTCCAGGGCAACAAGAAGTAACTCCTAAGTTGTTAGCTAATACAGGCAAGTGATTCGATATGGGTCTCAGAAGCTGGAGTAGATAAATAGGATGATAAATGTTGGTATTAGTGGATGTGACGGACTCATCTCCCCATGTGATGTGTAGTGCCCAGTAATTGAATAGTTTGAGTCTAATGTATTTTAAACCAGAGATGCAGCCTGTAAATCATGGAGATGATGTTGTTCCCGTGCTGGGAGGATTCTAGGATGCAGGAATTTCCATTGCATAAACGCAGCTGTGTGTTAGCTGCTGCCGGCTAGCCCGTCTGCTAGCAACCGGGGAAGGCAAGCACCGGTCTTACTGGGTATTTCTGGATAATAAAGCCCTTGAGGAAGGAGGCTGGCCCCAGCTTGCTTTCATTGCTGCAAGACTCTTGCAAGGATGAATGCTGCGAGAGGCCAAGCAATCCAGAGCACTCGCGCAGATGCCCGTTCTTTCTGCTGGTATCCTAAGATGAGCTGTACAGCGTGTCATCCCATGCATCTGCCGCTCCAGCAGCACGTAGCCTGGGCTGTGTTGTGAGATGCACTGAATTGAACCGGTTGCTTTGCGGGAGAGGTGCGGGCATCTGGGTTCTCCACTTCCAGTGAGTTTCTCTGTGACCTTGGCCAAGTTGCTTCTCTCTTTCCTCACTCTCCCCCGCCCCCCATCGTTTGTCTCTCCTGTCTATTTAGGATGCCGATCATCAGAGCGCATTTTTATTTATAAGGAGCCAGGAGAATGCCCTGTACTCCTCAGCCTGTCTGCATCCATCTGTTGTCTCTGATTTAGGCTGAAAGCTTTTTGGGGCAACGTGGGCATCTTTTCATTGTACGTCTGCAGTGCCTAATGCAACACATCCCTGCTCTTGTGAAGTTCTGCTGTCATGCGAGTTCATTGTCATCATCGTTCACAGTCATAGACACTAGGGATACAAAAAAATGAGAGTTTTCAGCTGTGCATCTTCGTACCACCCTTCATGGCTCTATTCTCACTTTTCATGAGGACATGTCCAACTTCACTCCTTCAGGCTGGTTGATCTAGCCATCCCTCCCCTGGCTGTGATCGCAATGCCCAGCTCATCATTTGTAGTGCTGAGTTCAAATCAAACCTTGGTTCTTGCATCTGCCCAACCTTTGAGGCTGATCGGACCTTGGCTCGAATCAGAGCTTTGCATGTTAGGCCCTGCTAAATTTGGGGAAAGCGGCATTCTCAGCCTCCAGAGTTCAACCATCCTCATTGTGCCACGTCCAACAGAAAACCAAGCTAGCAGAGTAGCCAGGGCAGGTAGAGTCAGAGTTCATCTACGTTTTACAAAGATCAGACCAAACATTCGGTGATTTTTGGTCTTGTCCTTGCCTCCTAATGCCTTCCCCAGCCCAGCATGACTGTCGGTGCCATTTTCTAACTGAAGTTAGACCCCTGTTTTGAAAAAATCTCAAGTTTATATTCTTTCCTTCATCTTGCCTTTTCCATTAAAAAAGTAATAATAATGTTTCTCTCTTACTCATGTATTAGGAACAAATGCAACCAGCCATTTCCGATGTGGTTTGAACCCAAACAAAACCTGCTTTTATTATTATCCTTTTATTTCATCCTTTTATTGGCCAAACCCGATTTGTATGTATGTAGTGAATCACTGTTAACCTTTAGCAAAGGACAGATTGAAACATTTCCATGCTGCTGGGGAATTCAGCCATTTTACATCTCTTGAAAAATGATCCTTGATCGGATTTGGATTTCATTTGAAGAGCGGTTCACTGTGGTAAGCCGTCACAGATTTAGCAGACATAATTTTACAAGTGATCTGGCTTAATGATCTTAACCACATCCAGATATGTTGCCCAACACTACAGTTTGTGGTAAAACTTATGCCCACGTTTCCTGGACACAATTATTCTTGATAAATATCTCTGCTTGCCTCAAACCCTTCCCTCAATAAGTTCATGTACTTTTAAATAAAGCAGCTCATTCTACTGATTTATTACAAATTTGGGCATCTGGGGCTTCCTGCCATGCTGCACAAGATGACCTGGTAGAAACTTGGCGGTGATAGTAGGGACAGAGCAAGGATCCGCTTTCCTCTAGGGCAGGGGTGGGCGAAACACGGCCCGGGGGCCGGATGCAGCCCGCCAGCCCATTGTATCCAGCCCGCGGGGCCCCTAAAAAATTTGGAAAATTAGTATTTATCTGCCCCTGGCTGCCTGTCATGCGGCCCTTGATGGCTTGCTGAAACTTGGTAAGCGGCCCTCTGCCTGAAATAATTGCCCACCCCTGCTCTAGAGGATAGGCTCAACTAAAGAATATCCTGTTTATTTTATCAGCATAGGCTCTATGACACAGCTGAGTTGTTCTGATTCCTCCCAGCCCAGGGCACAGCGGGACTCATGCAATAATATATTCTGGCCCACGCGATGTGAATTCAGAGGACCAGCTGAAGAAGCCTTGCTGAACTGGGCCACACCAGCTATTACAGCTGTGCTAACTGCTCCGTTCGAAGAAGCGTGCAGGCCTCGCTCATGCTAACTGCCCAGCAGAAGTCTACAGAAGAAGTAAGAGTGACAGATCTGGGCCTTTGGTCTTTGAAATTTGAAAAGACCCTGGTTTAAGTCCATCCGGGCCAGCTGACTTGTGGATGTCCAGCCTCTCAAGCTGGTTCCTCACAAGCTTGAGAGTCTGGACAAGGGAGGACATGTCCGACTTTCCAAGGGAAGTGGTGCTCGCTCCTACCCGGGGGGTCTTCAAAAGGAGGCTAGACAATCACCTAGCCGGGGTCGTTTGACCCCAGTACTCTTTCCTGCCATGGCAGGGGGTCGGATGTGATGATCTGCTCAGGTCCCTTCTGACCCGACCAACTATGAAACTATGATGATCTTTGCCAATTCTAGGTGTATGATAGCCCTTACCCTGGTAGTCCTGTGTGCCGTCGGGCAGGGTGATCCCCTTGGGCTGGTGGAAGACCAACGCAAGGTAATTGTTGAGGAGATCAGCTTTTTCCTGGGTGTCGGCTGTCAGCTGCCCCATCTGGTTCAGCAAGGGGCTGATGTTGCCCTTGGTTTTTTTTCTGACTTCTCATGTATTTGAAGGACTTTTTATTGTCCTTAATCCCCGTAGCCAGTTTGAGTTCGGTTTCAGCCTTGGCTTTTCTGGTGCGGGCCAGTGCTGCATAATCCTCCTTAGTGGTAGCTCCCAACTTCCATCCCGTATACGCTTCTCTTTTCAGATTCAGGAGGTCCATGAGTTCCCTACTGAGCCAAGGGGGTCTCCCAGCCTTTTTGCTACCTTTCCTATGGGCTGGACTGGACTTCCCCTGTGCTTTTAGGATCACAGCCTTAAGGAGTGACCACTCATCATGGACTTCCCTCCCTGTCAGATCACGGTCTCTCAGGGCTCCAACAATCAACCTCCTGAGCTTGTGAAAGTCAGCTTTCCTGAAGTTGAGGATCTCTGCATTGCTGACTGATTTGCCAGCCTTGCGATGGATCGAGAAAGTGATCAGCTCGTGATCACTGTCACCAAGCCTCCCTTCAGTCCTCAGGCTGCTGATTCGGTCATCTCCTTTGGCCTTCCTTGTTCTCTTTCTTCGTAACTCTTGCCAGATATACCCCTGCTCTGCCCTGCTCTCTTTGTCGTTTTGATCTGCTGCTTCAGGTGTTTCTGTAACCCTGCTATCCTAGTGTGAGCGCCCCACTCGCTAATGCACCCATACAACATCCTTGTGAAGCAGGGGAGCAATATGCCTACTTTCTGCCTGGAAAACGGAGGCAAAGGGAAACCAAGTGACTTGCCCACAGTCGCAAGAGAATGACTGTGGTAAGCGGGGGCTAACCTGTTTCTGGAGTCCACGGCCTAGTCCTTACCCACTACCCCACCCTTCCTCTCTTGATCCTACTTGCTGAGCTGCAGAGGCTTTGGGATGACCCGTGCAGCACTGAGCATGCAAAACGATGCTGCCTAGAAATCAGAGATGGACAGAAATCAGACATGCCAAGTCAAACCTTGAGGCTTGTACCTAGGGGCCTGAACATGAAGATGCGTGATTCAGCTCTGGAGATGCCCTGCTGAGCTGGAGAGGTGACAGCAGTGGCCAACTATATTACAGCGGATGTAGAAAGCACAGTCGGCTAAAAATGGTCATTGGGAATTGGGGCTGGGATAATGAAAAGGTCGATTTTTGTGGAACGATTGCTGCTCAGACAACCATGGGACTGGATGGTGTAGTCCCTGAGGTAGTCTAGGACTACCTCCCAGGAGGAGGGTAGGGTGCTGATAATCCTTTTGAGATGGCTATGTGTTTATATAATCACATCAAGGTGGTATTGCCTTGTGCATCTAAACCGCTTATGACTTTGGGGCAGGGTGCCTGAACTTCTTAACTTTAGATATGTCTAATAATGCTTCCCACTCCTGCACCACTTTAAGTCCAGCACTTAGCTGCTGTGCTGATGGTGTCCAGGATGGATTGTTTTCCAAAGCATGCTACAAACGTTACTGAATTAATGCCCTCTTTATATGTGTGTATGTGACCTAGAACTGTCTTTGCGGGTCCGTTCAGTAGATTTTCTTGGATTGTCTTTGTGTGTAACCATTATAAACCCTGCTGACTCCAGCTCTGGGACATCCAGCACCTCTGTTATACACTTACTCCACAGATCTTGGCACGGTCTCCCTGACAAAGCCTTTCACATTCCCTTTTCTTTTAGTATTAGAAGGATTCCATTATCCTGGACAGAACAGAACAAGTGGGAAGATTTACAGGGTTTAAGACCATATTTTACCGGTGAAGGGTAAAGCGACCGAGCATGTTCCTCTGCTAGAAACAGAACACTAAATAAGCTGTTCATTGCAAGGCAGGATTTAAAAAGCAGGGGAAACAGTCTTAGAGTTCAGGAAATCGAGCGTGAACTCCAGAACAGAGGCAAAAGGGTTTTGCTCAAAAGCTAGTAAACATACAGAAGAAGTTGCCAAGGCCAACACAGCGAGGCCCAGCCCGTGGCCGGAGTGAGAGCGCTAGCAGTCGTGTGTCACCGCGAGGGCAAGGCTCCTCTGCGACTTGTGCCTCTCACCCTGGGTCGGCGCGCGGCTGGTGGGGCCGGCTTCACAGTGCATTGCTGGTTTCACGGGGAGGGTTGGGACCTTCGCACCACCAACAACATTCACGTTGTTTTTTCGCAGAAGTTTTTGAAGGCAAAAGCGCCAGCGCCAAGGTTATATTCTGCATCTTGGCATCTTCCCTGTGGGAGGGTGGCGTGTTATGGCTCTCCATGTTTCTGGGTGCCAAGATGGCACCCACTACTCAGCTCTGCAAAGTGACCTCACTGGCAAAGACATACCAAAGTATTTCCCAGTTTGACTTCTTGGAGCAAATGTCCCAGTTTGGCATGGATTTTCTTTTCCATGCTGGTCTTTTTCATGCTTGTGAACCCACTGGCTAATGACTGCTTCAGGCTGTTTAATGTTAAATACACAGACCAATATAAGCTTTGGCTGCAAAAAAACCCTGACCAAACTATTCTCCTGTGGGTGCTTTTGGTTATAAAAACCACAGACGATGTGTGAAGCAAGCCTTTGGGACCTTTTGGCTTGGGTAGTGCTTTGCTAGCTGGTTCCCTCCCTGCACACCTTCAGTTAAACTATACTTCTTAATGCTGGGAGTGTGGAAGAAATGAGACCTTTTCCTAGCAGGAATGGAACGCTTCCATCAAATCATCCAGGTCACAAGAGACCTTAAGCTAATAAGTTGATCTTACATTTTATATAACAAACTCATTTATTAGGTTTTTATTTTAAGAGATGGTGGTATTAATTAGATTGATGTGAGCCATAAATCACTTGGTCTGGATAAGCCCTTGGATACTTGTAATATAAATTAATGCAACTGCCATTTAATTAATCTGATCAAATCCCAGGCCCAGTCATATACAGTTTGTACCATGCAAAAGGGAAGAGGCAGAGAAGAGCACATTAATACAATGCAGATTTCTCATCCAAGGCCGAGGTCAGCGGGGAGCAGGGGTGGGAGCTGAGAGGGGGTGCAGAGGAGGTACTCCAGGGACAAAAGGGGGTGGATGTGACCAGTATGTGCTGGGTATGCACATTCAGGTTGCTTTAGTATGAATGTAGTTGAAGCCTTGTCTACACCTTTTTTAGTCCTGGCTTTAAACCCCTGCTGTAGACAGGCAAAGCGACTAAAAACCAAGGGAATCAAGTAGTGGCCTCTTTCTGTGCCTCAGCTAAGGGCTTGCTTTGGTACAGCTATGCTGTTGGCAGGGTGCTGATGGTGAAAATCTGTGCAAAGTCCCACTGGGGGCTGAGGTGTTGCGCAGCTATTGCTACAAGGCCATGAGCTTAGGCAGATGCTAAACTTGGCAGTGCTACAGCCTCCCCTCCATGGGGATTTAATGTTCTTGCCCCATTCCCCCAGTGAATTACTCTCACACACAGACACAAAAAGGCTTTATTCAGCATCCATTGTGGCCCAGGGTTGCATCTGTCTCCCATCTTGATTTTGCTTTAATTTGAGCTGGGAGGCTAACCTGGAGCTACCTTCCTTTCCAGAGGTGAACATTGCTTGCTCTTCATCTGCCAGGATAGCAGTCCTGAATGTGATGGAGCTCCTTCCCCCGTCAATCCAGGCTGCATTGCAAGACTGACGGGGATTTGATAACAATCTTCAAATACTTGAAAGGTGGTTATAAGAAGAATGGAGATAGACTTTCCTCTGTGGCTGTAGGAGCAATGGCCTCAAAATGCAGCAGAGGAAATTTAGGTTAGAGATTAGGAGGCACTTTCTGACGATGAATGTGGTCAAGCTTTGGAACAGGCCATGCAGAGGAGCTGTGCAATCTCCATCCCCAGAAATGTTCAAGAGCAGGTTGGAAAAACACTTAGTTGTAATGGTTTAATCAAGGATAATCCTGGGTCGAGGAAGGGGCTGGACCTTGGGAAGTCCCTTCCAGCCCTGCTTCCCTATACAGTATTCCTAAAGATTTATATGCTCGCATTTTCTGCTTGTTGTTGGGAAAGTGAAGCCTTTACCAGCTAGATAAAGCTAGAGTCTAGGCTGGAACAGTAATCCCTGATTCAAGGCTCGGAGCAGGCAGGAGCAGTGTGATGCACCCAGGACGATGTGGACAGCTGCAGTGCAAGTTTCTCCCATCCGGATCCTGAGTTTGAGTGGCCTCTGCTAGGGGGAAGGGTTTGCTAGTCCAGCCTTGGTTTCCTTGCTAGATTCCGCAAAGAAAACTTTGAGCAGAAGAGCGGCATAAATCTAGGGGGACCGGTTCACCAAGCAGGAGACAAAACGTCACCTACCTGACACTACCCAGCATGGGCCACTAGTGACCTGATCTGCATTTCTAACGTCTGCAGCATCCATGACTAATTTCCATTACGGACTATCTGCTGTTAAACAGACTGTCCTTACAGGCAGGCAGTAAAGGCTGTACTAATATTCTTGTGATGGGATGAATCTAGGATTCCCTTCCCCAGTAGTTGTGTAACTAGTTAAAGAGAAACACAATCCGCAGGTCTGTCGTATGGAGCATCAATCGGATTCTCCGGGAAAACCTTAAGATGCATTGGTACCAGCTTCTCTTTGTGCTCAGTTAGATGGAAATCCAACTCCCCCCTGGGCTTTGCTTATGCTTAGTATAGCTGTAAATGTTGCCTGGTAAGCATTTTGAATATTTTTATACCCATCCTACTCCAGGAGAAAAAACACCCCCAGTGTTGAGAAACGCAGGCAACTTCAAGATTAGAGGAGTAACGTTCTGATTAGCACCAGTGGTCTCAGCATCCTGGGCCCTCTCTCCGCCATACAAGAAGCAGATGTGAAACAACAGCTTTGTTTATGGAAATTTTAATGGGATAATTCAAAGGGAAGCTGTTGGGACCTCTTTCATTCCCGAGACCCAGTGACACTTAGATCTGGGACAGAGTCTTTTTTTTTTTAATGTTTCTGAATGCCATGCTGTGATGTTGCCTGCTGGCCATAGTTATGACCTCTAGTGTTAATGAGTGTTTACTTGAAATCAAATTAGCTCACAAATGAGAGCTGTAGAATGAAAATCGGAGGATAATCATAGATTTGCGAGTTTCTAAATTGAAGGGATAAACAGGCTTTTGTATGGAAGAGGGCTGCGCTGTAGCGACTCTGAGGCATGTTTTGCTATATTTCTCTAACACTGTTTATCAAATGATATTATTTCCCTTATTGATACTCCATGCTGCCTCTCTGCTGAGTCTGCTTGTCCAGGATGCTCATCGGAACTTAAACCATAAACCAACACTGAACAATGCTGCATTATTTATAGCAGACCTAATGCTGTAGAGCTGACAATAGTGCAAAGCTCTTCTTTCTTCTGGTCAGTAATCCATAAATAAATATGTCATCTGTTTAGGTTTGCAGGACAGCCTGATAGATGGGAATAGCCAGCGTTATACAATGAAGGCACCAAGGACATTATGTAAGCCAGGCAGAGGTTTTCCGTGCAAACCTGCCATTTTGAACGATGCTGTTAGCCCCCTTCTTAGTGAGTGGGTTTTAAAGTCTGCACAACCTGCCCCCCTGGGGGATGATCTAGATCTGCACTGAACACACAAGGCAGCAACGGAGACTGGGATTATGTCTCTGTTGTTCTCACTGCAAGAATAGAAAAAACCTGTGAAATACTGAAAGAGTCGTGGCATTTTAGCTCTATACTCATTGCCAGAGACATGCCTAACTGAGTCGAGACTGTCCAGAGGGACGGCATTCAGATCTCCATCTAGAGCTGGCTCTATCCAGCCCCTGGGGGTGTGGGATTGCAGCTAGGCCTGGGAGAGAAATCGGATCCAGAGCCAAACTTTGGTAATGATTTGGTACCCACCCAAACCTTGTATGTTCAAGGTAGCCTCTGATGGTATCAAGCTAAGGTCAGAGAGCAGCCGCCTGCATATAATCCACTTTTCTCAGCAGGGACCAAATAAAAAACCTGGGCACCAAAAACCCAAGGGTCTAAAGAAGTGAGTTAAAGAAGTCACTTGTTCCATGGTAAGTAGTTGGCTGTTACGTTTTCTGGGATCAGGCATTAGAGGGTGATAGGACCTGGCACACCATTAGCAACACCCAGTGGTTGAATGGCATTCTCCCTAGCAGTCTTTGAACACATGTTCTCCACAACTAAGAAAACACTGTCAAAGTCTTAGTTTTTGGGCCCTGGAAACATTGTTCTACTCTCCCAAAGGAGTGTGACTCTTTTTCCTGAAGGCAGCCCCAGCTGTGCTGAGCTCCTGGATGTTAGAGGTGCTATTTGGACCTGCAGCCAGTCCCAGTTAACAGATCTCCTAGCGAGGCATCCCCCTTAGGTCACCAAACCTCCAGCAGGATGGCTTGCATGCAGGTATTCTTTCTTGCACTGAGCAAATATTATTTTCTGCGGTCCTATCTGTTTACAGGATTTGACTCCCTGTGCAACTGTCACAGAACATATTGGGATGTCACTCCTAAATATTTATTTGATGATGTGAGGGACTGAACATATTGTCTAGCCAACAAACCCTCAACTGACTAATACAGCAGTACAAGAGATTAATGTAAATGGGATAGAGGAGGTTCGTGTAAAAACTACCCATTATAAGCTGTCTCAACACATTTTTGGTGAGTTTAATTTTCAGTAATCTGCCCCAAATTCTCCAGTTGTCATATCTTGAATAATGAAGTGTTTGAGGTGTCTCTGTATATAAAATAAGGCAAGTTAGCATTGGATTGTGCCAATTCTAACTTGTGATTAATCCTGCTGATTAACTTGTCAGAGTAAAGATTCATTGCCTTTACAAAGTCCCAGCTAGCATAACGAGAGCTGTAGTTACAAGACATACCAGCAGCATGTGCTTTATTTGCATGGTTCTTACACTATATTTTTGGTCTAATGTTGTCAGATGACTGTTGTTACGTTTATACAGCAGAGCTCGGTGTGGTGCTGGCATTGGGAGTACCCTTTGTCCCTGCTTTGAGCTGTTTCTTAAGCTGACGCTTTCCCCACATCACCGGAAGTCCAGGTCTTGGATCTGCAGAGGGTGCTGCAGGGGTGTAAGAGTCTGTCGCCATCCAGTGAAGAAAACAGTTGCAGTGGGCATACTTTAAATGCAGGATTTCCCGATTTCATTCCCTGCAGTATCCCTCCTACAATCCTTTTTTCCCATACAAAGCAACTTGCAGACATTAAGCCTCAAAGCCCACTTGGAGCTGGAATAATGTCATACCCATCTAGCTTTTCTTTCTCTCTCTCTTTTCCTATGACAGCTGGGACTGCTGACAGTGGGAAGCTGAGGCCCAGGAGAATGGGAAAGGCCCTCTGTGTGTGTGTGTAATAATAATACACCGCCATTCTAGGAAGAATGATGGGATATTATGTGTAATAAATATTTATAAGAGCAAGCATAATGAAATGAATGTGTATTATGCAGGAGCTCCCTTAGGGCATGGCCATCAAATGTTTTTTTTCCCCCCCCTCCTCTTTTTCCTTCCTGTTATGCAGAATTGTCCCAGTGTCCCTGGGTTGTGGAGCAAATTGCTTATTATGTTGTTCGCTTTACATGCTGCCTGTCATGTTCTGTGACCAGCTGCTCCTGTTTGGTTTCCCCCACGGAGGGGGAATGGGAAGGCACTGATCAGATTCGTTTTTGGAGGTCAGTGTTCTGGCATTATCACCTTCCAACCATGGTTGCATAAGATCAGGGACTGCCTACGGGTTAAAGAGCTGAAGTAACCCTCTGGAGATGCCTGTCTCAACCACTGGCTTATTGCACGACCTTGACTGAGTCTCTAATGTTGGTCTGTTAAAGGAGGGAAGGTTAAAACTCATCAGAACCACGTGTGGACACTTTCATTCAATCATAATATAGGCTTTGTTCATTTGAGTTTAAACCTTCCTCTTTTCCACCTATTTACATTCTCACTGGTGTCCTGTCACACCTTTAGCTTCTTTTCCGTTCCTTGGAGTCTCAGAACAGGAGAGAATTCCTATACCTTGACTGCACCCAAAAGCTTGCAAACAATTTTTCCTAACTACTCAGCTGGTCTAGTAAAAGATATCACATCTACCCAAAGAAGCTTACCAACCTTCTTCAGGGGAGATGAGTCTCAGGTGAACCAAGGTCACTCTATTTTGGAATAAGAGGGGTTCGATGCACTTTAACTTCACATCCCAAAGGCTTGATTGATGTGGAGAATTATTCTGGAATAGCTGATTAATACCCTGTTTGGACTCATTTATTCTGGAGTAAGGGTAAGGGCAAGTTACCACAAGGTAAAAGGAATTGAGGACTTATGCTGTGTCAGCAGTTCTGTGTTCATTGCCTATATACATACTCTTACCCCACAATAAATGAAAGCTTCCCTCTTACCTCTCTGAGAGCTAAATGACTGCAGGTTAGCTTTATTTACTGCAAGGCAAGAGCATGCACAGGAGCAGCCGACATGCTGTCAAGTCCCGGCTTCCCTGGTACTTCGCGATAACTACTTTGTGTGCTGCTGTTTTTATCCCAAGCCAGTTTAATGAGCTTCTAAAACATGCTCGCTTAATCTACTTCATTACTGGAGACTAAAGTAATCCAGAATAAGGCACTGCTATTCTGCTATTTTGGAATAAGGATGCTCACACAGAAAGTTACTGAGGAGTGAGTTATTCTGCTTTAAATTGTTGCCTTGCCTTAATCCGAATGGACTTCCCTAACAGGCCTTTAGCGACGTTGTCTCTGTTTTCCTGGCTGTGCCCATGCAGACAAGCTGCAAGCCCCCTGGTACCAGGCTCGAGGCCTGGGTTTTTGGTATGCCCAAGAGTGGCAGCTTTGGTATCCCCGAGGTGTTTTCATCATCCCCTTTCTGTGGTCCACATGAACAGAGCAGATGCTGGTAAGAGGGGTTTATTTTCTTGGCAGTCTGAGCACTCTGCTGCCCTAGTGTAGACGTGCTCCTTGTGCCTCAGTTGTTTGTCTGCAAAATGGGAAGAACCCTCTTTCCTTTGCTTGCTTCTTCTCAAGCTTTTCCATTTAGACTGTGATTCACTCTCTGGGACCTGGGCAATTTCTTAGTCAGTGTTTGGTTAATATCTAGTGCAATAGGGCCCTGATCTTGGGCATGCACCTGTAAGTGTAATCCTGCTCCTAGAGCTAATGATAATTCCTGAACTGAAAACAGACTCATGCTGTTAGGTGTGGAACAGCATCAAAAGCTTGGAGAATTGGGGTCAGGTACTGCTTTCATGCAGACCATTGTTCTTCCTCTGTTTCCTATGTGTCAGCAAGCAAGCTTGAGATGATGCTTTTTAAAAGGTCCTGAACCCCCAATGGTTGCAGTGTGGCTGCCTCAGAAACATTCAGGCTGAGCTACGCAAGTTACCAGAAGTTTCAAAGTTTCCATTGGCTTTTGCTGGGATTTCCTGGCTGCTCTCTCACGTCAACCAGGAGGCATGCCTAGGGTTTCTTGCTCTTCTACCTGAGTTACTGCAGGTTGGTGTGCAGTGCAGCAATAGCATCTCCTAAGGAAATTAATGGTTGAACTACAAGCACCTGCTGGTGCTGCTCCCTGCTATCCAAAGTCTCCTCTCAGCTCAAAACACCTGGGGCTTCATGGATAATGGACAACAGGATGAAGCTGCCTGTTGACAGGTCCTCCTGGAAACACCTGAGACTGCAGTAAATGGACTGATGCTTAAATATTGGAGCTGAAATCTCAGTGCCAGGGATGGCTGGACAACTCCCATGGGCACAGTTCTGTCCCTGGAGTTTGCTCGGGGCAGATTAGTATCAGGTGTGTTCTTCCTAGGGATCCTTTGCCAAGGTGGCTAATCCCACCTCAGAGAGGTGGATGCTAAGGACATCTCACTAGCTCCTGCAAGCCAGACTTCAGTGAATGCTTTGCCTACAAGTCATGCCAGAGTTGGGACCAAATGAAAAGTACTTGTCCTTGGACAGTGCCAGTGGTGGGGAGGGGGCTTGGCACTGCCCTCATTGAATATCCCAGCGGCGGGTCAGGCAGGTTCTGGTGTGGAGGATCGGATCCATCACTGGCAGTCTCCGCTTCCCTCCGCCTAGAACTTGACTGCATTTCAATGGTACATAGTGTCCCCATAGTGTGAGACGCGGCACAGACCTGAAGTAATTGCTTGTCATCTAAACCAGGAGTTAGCATCCTCTGGTCCATGGCTGGATCCAGCCTGTGGAGCTGTTTGATCTAGCTCATGGGCATGGGTCTTCAGTGGTTGTCCCTCTTTTGTGGCCCTCACTCCTCCCATGTTGCTGTAGGGGAAGCAGAGGCGACAGTGATGGTGGCTGGTTCCCGCCTCGGTCCTGAGCAAGGTCATTCTGACATACCGCCTGACGAGTGCTGATCTAAATAAGTTGGAGGGGCGAATGGGGGAGAGGGGAAGAAGTGTTTCTAGTGTTCCTTGTAATGTCCCCCCCACCCATGGAACATGTAGATTTTCCAGCGGGGCAAAGTAACACTTCTTGGTGAAGAATGACCTTTTTGATGATGAAGAGTCAACACTTTCTGCAGATATTTCCCACCCCCGTTGGAAACATAATTGTGTTGAAAACCCAGCCCTTATTATTGTACTAATTTACAGATGATGATGCAATGGATTGATTTCACTCTGCCAATTTGATGACCAATATAGATGAAGTATCATTCATGAGCAAGGTTGCGTTACAGTGTAAACTCTCAACTATCAGTTTTCTTCCTTTACTTCCTACTGGGTTTGCATGAATTTTACAATACAGGTTTTCTTCGCACTGCTGGAGGAAAAAGTAGAGCTATGAAAGACATTGGAGACGAGCGAGTGACCACTCAAGGGAAAAGCGCCTGTAAAAATCTGAGTGCATTAGGAAGAAGCAGGTGGGAGACTTCCCATGGGAGTGGAGCCCTTCTTGTCTTTGGAAGGACTGATGGTGTGCATTGTACAATGAAAGACCACTGGCTGGCTGAGGCCCCTTCAAACATGAAATCACTGGTAGAGCTCACCGTCTGCATGTGAACTCCTGCCTCTTAGATGCATCTGGTTAATGAATCGGCCACAAAGCCAGGCAACCTTCTCTCTCCCAAGTGAGTATGTACATGCATCCAGCCAAACTCTGGAAGGAAACAAAACACTGCCCCACCAAGGCTTGAGGGAGAGCTAAAAAAAGCCAGCCAGCTCCTGTCCCAGTCCCTTGCTGCTGGATGCCATCTTTCTGATGGCTGCCTGTCAGGTACACTTGTCTGAATTGGCCCTGGAATTTGACCCATAATAGTTACCAGGGAACCATATCTGAGGTCTCCTGTTAATAGTCTGGTATCGTGGTAATAGGTCACACAAATTAAGTGTCATTAAGCTTACCATGCAAAGCTATCTTTGTCACTCGCTTCCCCCCCTCCCTTTTAATATGTTCTGATTTTCTGGACTCTGTTTGAAAGCTGGGATTTGCTAAGGAGTGTCAGGGAGTGAAGCCTCACAGTTTCCTGTTTATTTGCCGTGAGATTTAGACATCAATCTCTCTTAGGCTCTTTAGAAAAATCTTAGCATAGGCTGCCAGAAAGAGCCAACATTGTGCTGTGAACAATGAGCTCCATCTTATCACAATCTCTTGTCAGGCAAGATAGACAGTATCACTAGGTACACAACAGAGGAGAGTCTGCAGCTTTGGGCAAGCTGAGACCTGGGTCCGAACTTGATATCTGCTTCTGGAGCATGCCTGCAAGCGCTGTTCACCTCTCTGGCCGCAGCACTGTCCAGCTGGCTCACCTGGGCTGCCTGCGTTCGGTGGGGTCTCGGGGCCAAGTACAAAGTTAAAATTGCACAACTAGCACACGTGGGGAAATTGGCCTCTCCCCTTGCAGCTGTTCTGGATCCATGCAAGTTTTCATGGTTCACTGAACAGCCTCATAACTAGGAGGATCGGGACGGAAAAGGGTCCCTTGGGTACACGAAGCGATTTTAGATGGTGCAAAGTCGGAGCTCTGGGCTTGCTGCGCTACCGTGAAAAACTGTCTCTGCGCACAAGCCAGAAGCTCTTCTCCTGCTCCGAGGTCGTGGTACCGCAGTAACCTGGAACGGCTTTGAAGGCTCTCTACTTCGTATCATCGCCATGTTCCACCCACTGGAGGACAAAACCATCATTTGGGGCTAAACATGTGTCTGCGTGGCACTATGCTACTATGTGCTGAATTAACTTTGGGTGAGATCTGTAGACAAGATGCCAGACTGGCGGCATTTTCACCCCATCTCTCAGCCTGCTGGAGTCCTTTCCAATTGTCACTGCTTGGTGTGACTGGTGGGGCAACTGAACGAGCACTGCTCTATTTTCCCAACTGGTGTGTGGTAGCAGGTCCCACAACATCCTGTATTTATTTGTTCCTAGGATCATGGGAACGTAGGGCTAGAAGGGGACTTCAGAACATCTTCTAGTCCAGCCCCCTGCCCCAGGCAGGATAATTCTTTACTAAACCAACCCAGCCAAGTCTCTATCCAACCTGCCCCTGAAAATTTCCAGGGATGGAGAGCGTACAACCTCCCTAGGTAGCCAGTTCTGATGCTTGACAATCCCCTCGGCAGAAAGTTCTTCCTAATCGCCAGGCTGAATTTCCCCCACTGCAGTTTGAGGCCACTGATCCTAGTCCTGCCCCTTGTGCCACAGAGAAAAGGCCATCTCCATCCTCGCCGTAATTGCCCTTCAGATATTTGAAGACTGCTATCAAACCCCGCCCAGTCTTTCTTCCCCAGACTAAATAACCCTGGTTCTTTCAGCCTTTCCCTGGAAGTCCTGCTTCCCAGGACCCTAATAATTTGTGTTGCTCTGCACTGCACTCCTTCCAATCTGCCCACATCTTTCTTGAGTTGTGGGGCCCAAAACTGGACACAGGACTCCAGGTGAGACCTTGCCAGTGCTGAACAGAGCAGAAGAATCACTTCCCTTGATTAGCAAGGGATGCTCCTGGTAATACAACCCAGGATACTGTTGGCTTATTTTTTTTTTTGCAACCAGAGCACACTGTTGGCTCATGGTCAGCTTGTGGTCTACAGTAACCCGCCGTCCTTCTCTGCAGTGCTCCGGCTTACCAGTCTTTTCCTGTTTGCATTTGTACATGCAATTATTTTGTCCCAAGTACAAGACTTTGCACTTGTCCATGTTGAATTTAATTTGATTGACTGTAGATCCATTTTCCCAGGCATTCTGGATACTAGCCCTTCCCTCTACAGTGTCCGCAACTCCAATTTTAAAGGGAGCAGTTCAGCGTAGGTTGCACGTGCAGGACTCAGAAGCTGGGAGCTCGAAGAGCCACCTATGCAAGTGGGAGCTGGTGGGGAGGGACCGGGCTACTGGATGGGGAATCACTTGGGTCAGTGCGAGTTGGGATCCGCCTCTTGGCCACTTCCTCCCCAGCTTTCCTACACTGGGCGTCTTCAAGGCCCGCTCCTGACCAGTGCTGGACAGGGTGGCTGGAGTTAAATGAAATCTTTACTCTTCCATATGCATCCCTGGCTGTGCAGTGGCTGTTGGTGGTCCCTATGCTGCTCTTTGAGCAGGGGGCGATGGGAATGCTTGTTTAGGGACAGAAGATGGACTTGTACGGTCCCTGGCGCAGAGAGGGTGGATCTCCCTCCCTTTGCCCACCCTCGAGATCCTCTTGCACCTTAGATCGAACTACAGCTTTATGCCCTAACACCTCTTTCTCCCTGATGAATTGCTTCTGCTGCCTGTTGAGTCTTCTCTTCCTGTAGACGTCTGGGCTGGTGGCTACGATCTCGTCCTGAGAAAGAGGACAGGATGCACACGTTTCCCTGCCCTGACTGTAGTACTGACCATGCAGCGGCTAAGTTAAGCGGGGATAAAAACCCGGTTTGAAAAAAAGTTCTCGACTTTGCCACGGCGCGTCCAGCAGATCACAGCCCTGGGGTCTGGTGTCAATCCACCGCAAGGGTCAGGTCTGAACTGCCCCCGCCATTGCTGCTGGTCGCCGGTGGGTGCAAACGCCGGCTGGTGTTTCCGTATCCCTGGCCCTCCACAGGAGGCAAATCTGGGACTCAAAGCAACCCGCCCAGTTGCCACCAGTGTTTGCAAAGGCTTTTGAGATGCCCTGATGTCTTCCCTCCCTTGGCGGAGGAGCTCTCTCTCTGTCTTCCCCAAAGCCTCCCTATTTCCCCTGAGTGCCTATATTTATGTGCTTGTGTGTGTGTGTATGCACATCTCCCCGTGCGTGGGCGCTTGCAGGTGTTGCATGTCTGTGTGCGTACGTTTGTGTGTGGGTGTGTGTGTGTGTGTGCAGGTGTGTGTGCCCCAGCCTAGGTGACGCGGGGGGGGGGCACGTGCCCCCCCTGAGATTTGCCACCCTCTTCTACGCCCGCTCCGCGATGCCACGTGCCCCTGCAGTCGCGGGCGGTACCCGTTCTTCACGCGTGCCTGCATGTTTGTGTGCATGCCGGTGTGCACGTGTGCGTGCGTGCAATGCCTGCGTGCGTGTACGTGTGCCTGTTTGCGTGTGTACACGCGCGCGTGCGCGCCTGCCTGCGCGTGTATACACGCGCGGCCGTGTGCACACACGTGCGTGCACACCCGCGCGCGGGCCGGGCCGGGCCGG
>NW_017728911.1:36904917-36928199 GCF_001723895.1 Crocodylus porosus | reverse complement strand
GTGTCACCCGGGGGACGTGGCGGGGCCACACGTGGGGATTCATTAAAAGCAAAAAAACCCAAAAAACAACAAAGTTTCTAGTCGCGGCGGTGGGTTCGGGAAGGGGGCGGCTGCTGGGGCCGCGGCACCCGCAGAGTTTCCTCCGAGGTGCGGATTTGACAGCGGGGCGGGCTGCGGCCGTGGGTGGCCGCCGCTGCCCTGAACGGCGCCGGGCTCCGGTTGGCGGCTGGGATGCGCGCGGGAGAACCGGCTCCTGCCCTGCGAGCGGGTCCCGAGCCCTTCGTCCCCCGCGCCGCCCCGCATTTCCGAGGGACGGTGCGCGCGCTCTCCCTTACAGACGGGGCACGCGAAGTCCCTGCTCCTGGAGGCATCCTCCGGGCTTAAACTCGGCGCTGAAAGAATAAGCAGCTTGGTCTCGAGTCAAGTGTTTGTGGGTGTGCCTGGCCCGGTGCCGAGCTGAGACGCGAAGTTGGAGGAAGAGCCTTTCAACAAGTGGTTTTGGTGGAAAGGAGCGCCCGCGACTGCTTGGACATGAAGTCGTTTGCTTAGGGAAAGACTGAAACGATGGTTCAGAGCTGGGCATTTGTCCCCCCCGCAGCATGGCCGTTCCCAGCATCGGTACTAGGAGATGCTGAGGAGGAGACCCGAAGGGAGCCATCCTTCCCGAGGATGGTCATGACGCTAGCCCGTTTTGCAGCTGCTGCGGATGGGGCCGTGCTTTCCAGCCCCTGCTGCTGCCCGCGTTGGATACGGCTCTCTCTGCAGAGCCAGGAGGGAATGTTTTTTTTTGTTTGAAAGCCTTGCGGGTTGGTCCTGGCGCAGGGCTTTGCATTGCTGGCTCTGCCTGGGGCTCTGGAAAGGGAGACAGATTGCAGGGGGCGGGGGAGAGCTCACTTTGCAGCTGAGTGGTCAGATGCAATCCCTCGAGGACGGAGGATCTGCCGTGAAGTTCCCCGGTGCGGTTTCTGATCTGATTTTTCTTCCCTTGCTTAGGCTCCGCTCTCCCTCTCCTCAGCCCATGTCTTCTGGCCCCTCGCCCTGCGGCATGCTGGAGGCGCTCTGTGCCTCCATCTGGAGAAGTCTGTTGCCATTGTTCCAGGGATCACATGTCACCGCGATGGCCTGTGCGGTGCAGCATGGCACCTGCATGCCGATTCCTCTGCCCTGTGGGTTGTGCTATTGCAATGTGGCTTGTCTGCTTCCTCTGTTCGGGGAGGGAGGGAGAGCGTTGCTTGGAGCAGTCAGAGGATGGAAGCTGATGGGAGCCGTTTTTCAGGGTGTTGCGAGACCTCCCAGTAGCATCTGCAGTGCCCTTGGGAATGGCTATAGGCTGAGGCATGCCACAGTCATCTGATTTCACGTGTGGCTCCTTTCCAGGTACAGGTTAGTCCTGTTCTGGAGGCTGCAGCAGGCGGCTGTTGTGTTGCTGCTGTGAGCATCCGTCCTTCTGACAGGAGAGAGGGAAGCCCCCATCTGCAACACCTCAGCCCATTCTTTGTTCCTTCTGTGCTGCACCAAATGAAAGTGGGAATTGAATGTCCAGCGTCTTCTCCCCCTTCCTCTAGCTCCATCCAGCAGGGGAACCCCATCCTGGTTTCCGTTGCCTAAGCCAGGGGTGGGCAAAATACGGCCCATGGGCGGGTTCCTTGCCAATCGATTTGTATCCAGCCTGCGGCTGCCCCTGCAGCACTGTGCAGGGGGTCAAGCCATGGCAGCTGCTGCCTGTGGCAGCCTGCACCTCACTTCCACCTGCACCCACTGATGGCCCCGGTCCCAGCCCTGGCCGGCTTGCACAGCTTCCTGGCGGGGCTGCTCCTGGTGCAGCTACAGCTGCCTGGGTACTTCCTGGCTCCTTTGGCTCCAGCAGTTCCTCCCCTGCCCATGCTACACCGCTCTGGGCAGCAGGTAGTGTGGGAAAGTGGCAGCAACCATGGGGGCATGTGCCAGGCACCAAATGCCCAGCCAGGCAGGGGGAAGCTTGTGCCCCAGCACTTGGAGCTGCAGTTCCTTGCTGCCTTCTATCCACTTTTCCTGCCTGGTGTGATGAGCAGCCACCTGTGGGTGGCTGAGTGGGTGGAAGGTGGCCTAGAGTTGGAGCCCCACGCGCTGGACCAGGAGCCACCCAGCTGCAGCTTCCCCCAAATCCTGGAGCCACGCAGCAGAGGCAGGAGGAGGAGTGGGGGCAGTAGGAGCCAAGCAGTACCTGGGCGGTTGCAGCTCCGCTGGGAAGCTGTGCGCATTGGCTGGGGCCATCAGTGGGCCCAGTTGCGAGCATGGCATGGGCTGCCCCAGGCGGGAGTGGGTGGGCTCAGCCCCATGAGGAGCCCTGCAGGGACAGATGCAGGTGGGATGGGGGTGGACTGCACTTGCACCTGCACCTGCACCAGCACTGCCACTTGGGTGATCCTTGCTGCACAAGCCTCCTGCCTTCTTCCCTCCACCCACATCTGGCTCCCAGGACCTAGTGCAGGGGCAGCACCTCCTCACCCATGCACACCCATGTTCTCCCCCTGTCCCTCCCCTGCCCCAATATACCAAGAGTACGACTTCATTTTAAGCTATAATGCAATTGCTTCTATAGACACTCCTCGGAAACACAAATTAGGAGAAAAATTGTTTTTTGAGAAAATTAAGATTTAATTGTAGATGTTTGATTTTTAGTACAGTATTACCTCATAAATCCGGGTTTTAAAAATCCTTTATTCTCAGAAATCCAGCACTTCGGTGGCTGGTCCTGGATCCCCAGCTGCACGTGGAGCGGTGGCATGGCGTGGTGGATGTGGCAGCAGTTGCTGCATGCACGCTTCCTTTTCTGCATCCGGCGGCCAGGCAGCGACCGGTTGGCGCTTCCCCTCCCTTCTCCCCCTCCCTTCTCCCCCTGACTCCAGGCACTTTACTTACGTTTCACATGTCTGACATTTTCAAATATCCAGCAGATGCTCAGTCCTGAGCAGTCTGGATTTATGAGATCATACTGTGTATGCTTTGTTTTTTTTAATCTGTAATTGGTTGAAATTATATCTTCTAAAAGATTTTGTGTGCGGCCCTCAACACCTCACCCAAACTCATTAAGTGGTCCTCCAGCTGAAGTGATTGCCCACCCCTGACTTAAACCATCTTCTTCTAGGAGTGTTCACTCTAAAACGGAGGTGTCAAACATAGCTTGTGGGCCAGATCCAGCACACACAACAGTTCCAGTTGGCTCTCCTCCAGTAGTCCAGCAGTTGGAGAGTGTGGCCAGCTGGTGTGGCCTGACACAGACTTTGGGGTCCCTGGAGTCCAGTGGACATGATTATTGGTGGCAGGTGGCTGAGCATGGGTTGCGCAGATATAGCCCTTGCTTGTCCTGCCGCTGCCTGATCCCCGACCCACACTTCTGGATGTGGACTTGGCCCCACTGCAACTGTTTCTGGCTTCATGGATCCAGTGTGGGAGGAGTTGTCCCTGTGGCCCAGGTCCTGCCTGGGGTTGGGGTTGAGTTTGGCACTCCTGGTCTAAAAAGTATTAACCCCGGAATAGTCCTTTCCCATCTCCCGCTCTTGGCAGTAAACCTGGACACAGGCTGTAGGATGTTTGGGCTGGCCATTCATCTGAGGCCCAGGACATCCTAGTTCAGTTCCTAGCTTGGCCAAGCTCCGTCATTTCATCTCCCTTGGGGACTAAATTGCTTATCTTAAAAAAAAAAAAAATGTATAAGAGTATAATTTATTGTGAGCGGAGGTGCTGGGAGGCTAAATCAGTTGTTGACTGGGGAGTCTGGAAATCCCATGTTGGTGAAATCCATGTGCAAGCCCAGATGCCATGGGGATGGACCCATGAGAAACCTCTGGAGAGGACTGCTGGCCTCTCTTGTGTTTGAGTTGGAAGTTGCACTTTGATGCTGTTGCCACTGCAGCACTGATAGACCATTGCAGGCGATTAGCTGTATGGCTTGAATTGTGTGCTTGTTAGTTAGCCGTAGGGAGACAGCTGCACGCTTCCAGAGACCAAATGCAGCTGGAGTTGAAGCAGTGTGAGCACTTAGCACTCTGAAAGGGCGCCACTTAAGTACGGTAGGCTTAACACACTGTTCTGGTATTTAATGGCTGTCTTGCCATGGAGCAGAGTCATAGTTATATAATTAAGATGGGACTTAATATTTAATCTCATTGTAATTTGTCTTTGGAATCCAGCCCAAATTTCCCCTAACTATTGTATATATTTGCATTAGGTGTGCATACATATGGGAAGCCAGAGGAAAGTAGAAGTCCTGGGGCATTTTTGCATGGCTGTTTGAGATCTGGAGTCCCACCTTGGGTGAAGGAGGGGGACCAAGCCTTTGCAAACCCAGCACGATCAACTTGTAGTCATTCAGTTATCGGTAGGAAGCGAATGTTTGCTTTCCAGCCAGCTGCAATGCTAAAGGGGATGTGGTAAATTCTTGTTATCGGTGTTTGCTTAGCACAGATTGGGCTGAATCCAGCTCTGGGGCAGGCTCATCATTTCCAGGAGAGGAGACTGAGCCAGCGTCCAGGATTTTGAATCCTGCATTACGTGTTATGTGCGGCTGTCTCGCTGCCGCCTGCAATTGCACGAAGGGCCTTGGCAGGTATTTTGCTCCCAACCTCTTCTAGGGAGCATTTGGGAACACGGCTGCTGACTGCTCATTGGGGCTCTGGTCCTGATTCTTTCTCTCACCCTGGGGCACGTCACTTAACCCCTCTGCCTCTGTTTCCTCATTTGTGGAATAAAGCTGTCCATGTTGAACTATTGGGCAAGGGATGTGGTGAGCCCCATGGCATCCTAAATAGCCTTGCGGGGTGTATTCAAATCCTGGGCTGGCCTGATCCTGAATGCATGTCTGACCCCCAGCTGGTTTCCCGTTAATAAGTAATAAGAGTGCCCTTGTCAGACAGGAGCTGCAGCAGCCTGTAAATAGCTCAGCTGAAAGGGAAGTGTCTTGTTTTCTTACAGCTGCCTACTCCTTTCCCCATCCAGTAATGCTTGCATAAGTACAGCCCTGCTCCTGGCCTGGTCATGTGCTCTGCATGCAGGTCCCTCTGGTTGGAGAGCCAGCAGGGATGCAAGGCGAGTGCATAGGACTAGCTGTGCCAGCTTCCAATGGACACTTTGGACTTGGGGCCCAATCCTGTGTACCAGGCACAGTGGTGGTCAGCGGTGCAGGAAACCCGGTGGATCTACCTTGTCCGTTCCTCCTGGCATGGTCGGTGATTTTCAGTGCCGAGGCCTGTGGTAAGGTAGTCCCGACTTGCCCTCATCCCATGTCATACCCAGAGCATCACTTCTTGAGAGTTGCACCTTGCTGTGGTACCATCCTGTATCTCTGTAGACTCTTGTAGGCTCTAAGCTACTTAACAGTAATAAGGTGTAGCATTTCTTTGCATGACTTCATTAGAGTTTGGGTAAGAGAAGAGGAGGTAAAGGAAATAAGTAGGCAGAAGAGAGAGGATGTCAGAAGTGGAAGAGTTTAGAAGGTGTGAAAAAGGTCCCAAGGCACTTGGAGTTCAGTTTTATACCAGTTAGATCTGGTTTAGGGCACAGTGTGGTTTATATAAGGGATAAAAATAGACATACAGTATTAGGTTATATCCCAGTTATTTTTATTAGGTCCTTTTCTGAATTTTCTAGCCTTATTTAGCAAGCTTTGGTAATTGAGCTGGGTAACTGAGCATAAAAATGTGGGTTTTCCTCAAAGCCATTGCTCTTCAGCCTTGAACTATATATAGTTCACAGAGGAAGCACACCAGGCACCAGCAAATGAGCATGGCGGGTAACAAGGGTGTCGGATCCCGTCTTGTGGGCAAAGCGCCCTTTGCTCAGGAGCGTGCCTCGTAGCTGCGTTCTGCTGTGCCCCCACACCAGTACGTCACTCCTAGCAGAGTATTCCTCTGCTCAGCAGCTGCCGCACTGGCAGATTTTTACCTCCCCAATTAACTCATTTTCTCCCTGCATTAAGTTTTTGTTTCTCTCAGCAGCCAACAGAGTTTGACAGGGCTTAAAGGACAGCTCCACACCCCTACGCAGCAGGGTGAGAAACGCTCCTCATAGATGGCAAAACCATGTGACGGCATGGGGGTCTAGCATCTTGCATGCCCAGTGGAGGCACTGACTCTCAGAGGTGATGTGAGGATTCAGGAAGGTTCAAGGAGCCTGTCGACCAAATTGAGCACCAAGAGAATAAGCTTAAATACATTTTAACAGCAGGGTTCATATTGTAATACAGGGAACAGTATATCTTACCTACGTTTAGAAGCTACATTTTAAAGAAGCACTTTATCTTGGTCCCTCTGCAGAGGAGATATTCATCAAATGTCTTGGATCACTCTGGCTGCAGCTCTTCATCGCTTTGGCTTGGTTTGTGTTCCAGTGTGGCTGGCAGGACTGTGCGCCACCTCTTTCTACTAGCTTCCCTCTCCTAATTCTCTGGCCTGGTTTTTCCCTCCTTCTACACTTCCTCTTCCTACTCAGGTGTTTTGGGCTTTAGTCTTCTGGACCTGGTTCATTTGGGCTCTGAGCTCCATTCAGGACAACAAAACAAAGCAGGGGAGTAGAGGCACCAGTGGGGAGAGATGGACCCGAAGCGTCCTGAGGTTTCATAGCGACCTGCACCCCGACCGGGCAAACCTGGATGGGATGGGAAGGAAGCATTGGTTGGTCTTTTCCGTCTTCCACTTGGGGACATGCCACCTTGATCCTCTTTAAATGAGCAGTTGCTAAACAATTAAGTTAATTGGTGTGATCAAACAGGTCCTTACTTAGCATGATGGAATTCTTGAGCTGGTGACTCCAGGGAGTGTTTTGGGCCAAATTCAGCTCTTGCTTACCCATCTGAGTCCTGGTTGCTTGGCATCATGCATGGTGACCACAGAGTTTAAATTGACTTGAATGTGATCCTCAGCCAGGGTGCTGTTCATCCTGCAGCGCTTTGAAATCCTTAGTGCGATTCACAAGATAGACTCAGAGATTTTGAATAGGAATCCAGTGTTTCTCAGCTTTTGTCATCAGAGTCCTAGCTTGGCACCTCTTATAAACATCATCGGTGCAATAGAGAACGAAACTCAGTTGTGTTCCTAATCCCCACTGAGCTATGCCAGCTTCCTCCTGTTTCCAGATGCTGCCTGTCTCCCTTGCTAGATACACATTGCTTGGCTGATGGTTCATGGCATCAGCTAGGGTGGGTGAAGGTGCGACTGCAGATCTTTCCATCAGTCATTCACCAGCGCGTCTTGAGTAGGGCTTGTTCACATGCCTGCAGGGGCAGCGTGGATTCTTGCTTAGCATTTCCTGAGCACTGCCATGCTGGGCAGATTAGCAGGGCAGATTTCAGCAGCTGCACACAAATGCCAACTTCACATCTCCTTTACCCAAGTGGACAAAAAATAAGTTAGACCCCCACCTTCCTGAGGAGGATTTTGTGAATATATGCAGGCTATTAGCGATGCAGATTACTGTCATTGAGGGCAGATGTTGTAATAGAAAGATAAGCATCTTGAAACTGGTTTGATTTCTCTTAGGCTTGCTAACTAGTTGTTTATGCCAGCACTGATTGTAGCTTTGTCAGAGAACTCAAAATATTGATCAAAGTTTTTTAGCACTCTTTTTCTTGGGTCACAGTAAATCCAACTGCTTTTGTTCCCTCTCTCTGCTCCTTTCTCTATAAATAATGCAGAATGAACATTTCCTTAAGGAGATGAGCTTTATGTCCACAGTGTCAAACTCTGGTCCATTTATAAATGCTAGGTGGGGACAGGCTTCATTTCCCATGTTCTTCTTCCCAAATGCTGTGGCTTGAAAACCTGGTTAGCAGTGTTTTCTCAAGTGGTGTTGCTTTTTCTTTGCATGCACAGAACACAGAAAGGTGAAGTTTGCTTCCAGCTGCCACCTGAGGATTGTTTTCCATTTTGTTACCATTCATTGTTGCTCCCAGAATTTTTTTTATTAGCGGAGGGAGTTAAGTGTTGTGTAAAAGCCTTTCAATAACACTTCAGCATCTAAGCAGGAGCATGAGCCGTCAAATTATGCTTTAGATGCTCTTTGTTCTTCCCTTTCAGTCAAGGCACATGGGTTAGATTCATGCATTTGTAGGCTTTAAGCCCAGAAGCAACGTTCTGCTTTTTGTCTGCCCTTCTGGATAACGGGGCATGGGGCTCCCAGAATAAATTCCTGCTTTAGGTGTTGCAACTGGGATTGAAATAAAGCCTACCTTGTAGGAAGAATGGCATCCAGTCTTACTTTAGAAATGTCTCGAGTGATGAAGAATCCACTGCCTTCCTTGCTGCAGTGGTTAGTCGCTTTCCCTGCTAAAAATTTGTGCCTTCTGGCTTGTCTGATTTTGTGCAACTTGTACTTCTTGTTAAACACTTGTCTGCTGGATTGAAGCAGGGTTTGCTGTGCAGGTGCTCAGACATCCAGTGATTGTCTCTAAACACCTGGACCTCCTTGCTTTCTAGGCTTTTAGTTTGATCGCTTTCCACTTAATCCACCTCCTTCCTGCCCATGGGCACCAGAACTGGGCACAGCATTCTAGTAGCAGTCAAGCCAGTGGCAAATCCATCCAGAGAAGGGTATTATAAGCCCAGCACCCGTAGAGCATTGCCTTGGTACTCTTGATTGTGGTGTGACTTTAAGAACAATTAAATTTTAAAAATCTTTTTTTTTATTTTTTAATTTTTTGTTAAGATGCTTTAAAAAAACGACCCTCTCCAATCCATATAGCATTTTCAGGAAGTGTTAGCATTGTCATTAGTAGTGGCCACTGCATAAATATGGATAAAAGGACATGGTGGTGTTACCACTGTCCTGCCAATGGAGAGTCTTATACTGTGGCATATGCCACAGCATCCGGATGGATCCAGGCATAAAGGCACTGCTTTAGGTAATGGTTTTATTTTCTAGAGCCCAGCACCACCCTGTTGGCCCAGTTGGGTGGTGGCAAGGCAGATATAAAACATCTGAGCCTGTACTGTAGCTCAGCACAAGTGTATCCATGCCATTACTGGTTGTGGTTGCAATACAGTATACATTTTGCTCAGGTAGAACACTTTTCTTCCCACTAGTGAGACCCACTTTCTGGGTCTCAGTTTTGCATCTGTAAAATGGGATGAATAGCATGCATCTTGTAAGGATGTTAGGGGGAAACGGGTATCAGACTGTAAGGGGCCTTGGTACTACAGTAATAGAAACAGGACATGTGCCTGCAGAGACGGAACAAGTTACTGAGCTTGCAGGCAAATTACGTGCATAGTATGTGTGCACACATGCCTGTATTGTGGTATGTGTATGTGCTTATAGCTATATCCAAGTATAGACAAATTAATCTCATACAGGTATATGTACATACTGCATATATAACTACATGCATGTAATATGCATGTGCACCTGCATATACTGTTGAAACTCTTGAAAAATGTGCTTAAAACAGGATTTTATAAAGCCTGTGGTTAGATAGAAAGTTGCCCCAATGAGGAGTATTTGCTTCTCACAAGAAATGTGTTACACTGAAAATTTTACCATATTACTTTTATGGCATTTCCTAAGCTTAACTAATTGGGTATTTTGGAGGGAAGGGGTGTGGGGGGGGGGCGTGGTGGTGGTGGTGGAGGTTGTTGGTTGTAGCTGTGTTGGTGTAAGGATATTGGCACACAAGTTTCTTCGGGTAGTTGTGATAGCTTTTATTACCAACTAAATAGTTGGAGAAAATGTTCTTTGCAAGCTTTCAGGCACAGAAAGAAGGGAGATGGGTGCTTGTGCGTGAAAGCTTGCAAAGAACATTTTTTCCAACTATTTAGTTGGTCTAATAAAAGATACCACATCGACCCAAAGAGGAGGAGAGGGGTGTGTGTGTGTGTGTGTGTGTGTGTGTGTGTAGAGATTTCATGATAAATGTGACTTGGATTATCCCTTTAGGTATCTGAGTGATATGCTTAAGGATTTGTGTGGAAAATGCCGGTGATTATGGGCTGGTGACTAATAATCCACGCCTAAGATGGGGTGAGCTCAATTAACGCTAATCTTTGCTCAACAGTAATAAAAGTTAGATAAAGTTAGACTTTTGGAAGGCTGTAACTTGCTTTCATGTAAGGGTGGTGCACCAGCTCCTGCTCTACATGGCTTGTTTAATTTTGGTGAAAAGGCTGTAGCTAATTTTTATTCTTTTAAAAAGATAAGGCTGGAGAAACCATTCCAAAGCTGGCTGGTTGTAAAAGTGAAAATAACTTCTCCTCCAGGCCTGGTGCATGCTGGGACCTACAGTCCTACAGAGTCTGTGTTCTTAAAGAGCAGGTGCGGCTGGTTCTGATGTAAGGAAATAATCTCTGCTCACATTCATTTGCAAGGGGGGTGTGGGCCCTGCCCCGAGGAGCTTGCAGTCTGCAGAACTGACCCAGCACACTTGTCTACATGTGCAGAACCAAATCTGTCTCACTGACTCCCATTAAGAACAAGGATTTCCCTGTTCAAATCCAGTGGAAAGCTCAGGCTCAAGCTTTCAACCTGATGTAGTGAGATGAGCAAAAGGCAGGGAGGCTGAGGCTGAGGCGGGGAAAGAGAACCCCATCATTAGGTTAATTTTAGTCTTAGGCCCTAACTGCTTCATTCAGCTCTTACTATGTGAATCCTTTCTTTTACCCAGCATGATTTCTGCCCTTAGCTTCTGGTCAAGTACTGGAGCTAGGGTCCTGATGCCTTTTTCCCATTGTACTTCTGGGGCAGAAATGACTTTCTCTCTTGATCCTGGGAGTCCTTGAAGGGAGGTGCGTGCACCTGCTTTGTTCTGTGTCATTGTTCCTGAGAGCAATGGACGGGCATATCAGCTTGGTGCTCCTGCTAAAATGATTTACAGTGAGATAGTTATACTGCTGACACTGTGGTGGGTTTTCATTATGCTCCAGAATGAACGCCTGGGGGCAATAAATGGAGCCGTTCACATTTGTTTTATGCTCCGAGGCCTCTCCCTCTCCTACACCAGCAGTTAGACTTAGAACTGGAGCTGGGCCATGCTTTAAGTATTTGACAGCTAAGTACAGTCCTGCGCTACCCCGCATTCCTGTAAATTGGTTATCAGATTGGTATTGGCCAATATGGCTGGTTAATAATCGGCTATCGGTATTGATAAGAAAATCTTCAGCAGTGCATACCTAATTTTATGACCTGCAAATATTCATGCTGAAAATGGGTGACCAACCTAAGGTTAGTCTCGCGTATGCCTTCCAGAACGTGCCATCTTGGGTAGCTGCTCCTGCCATTGTGAGTCAGATAAACCCTTGCTGCTCTGGAAACGCATACAGTCTGTCAGGCCCTTGTGCCTTTGCCTGGACTGTGCCTTCTGGGACATGGAGAGACAGATCTGGAATGGAAATAGGCTCCTGCCATGAAATATTTAAACGTGCTTCCCCCCTCAGTTTCTTTGCTGCTACCGTGAGCTGTCTGCTCCTCCTCCGTGTGTGGGATCGTTATTTCTCATTAGTTTCTAGTATGCACAATTACCTGAGAAATGCAGGGTGGTTTATGAAAACTTCATGAGCCTGACTTCTCATCTGGGTCGCCTGGCTTGGTTTGGGGAAAACAGCCAGTCCATGGCATCAGAGTCTGGCACTTCTGGAATAGCAGTGGATGCTCGTGAGCTGATGTTCTTCGGTTCTGCTACAGGAGTCCTGGGTTGCCCATGGCCAGCTGCACTGTACTTGGAAATGCTTGAGGAAGGAACAAATATAGATGTCATGCTATGCGACTGCAACGACAGCTGGTCTCAGTAGCAGTCCTTCCGTCTTTGTACAGCGTTCTGCACTATACCCTTCGGGGCGTCGTCAGCCACCTCTGATTTGAACACCAACCTATCAGGTAAAAGAAGGGAGTCTTAATTTAACCTTTTTTAAAGTGGATTCTAGGTGGTATGGGACATCTGAGCTCGTTTTCTGCTTTGTAAAAATCTCCTGGCTCAGTCTGAGAAGTGATCATATCTTGAGCACATGAATTACTGCGTAACTGAATGCCTGTAAGAGTTCTCTTCATGCATGTACCACTTCTGCAGCTGAGAATCTAGAAGCGACCGTGCCTGGTTCATGGAAGAAGCAGCTGAGACATCTTGGTAAAAGGACTGCCCAGGTCACTGGAGAATTAATGACATATTGTAGTTTTTGTCATGATAGCACCTCTTCCGCATGGGACTGCCTTTGTGCTTTGCCTCAGTCATGCTGTGATGGACCTCTTGCTAAAGGAAGTGGGATTAAATTGCCTGAGGGGTGACTTTAAGGTTTGGGATTTTAGTCCTTTGGAGCCAAAAGGACTTTTCTTGGCCTTTTCTGTTTCAGGTGAACTGCAAAATCCTCATTAGCTGCAGCGGTGGCAGTCATTTGAAGATTTTTCAGTCTAGTCACGCAGTTGGTGTTCTGTGTGGATGTGGAAATCCATGGGTATTCATGAAGACTTTGGTGTTGTGCCAAGTGTAGGAGTTTGTGAGCTAAGGAGCTTTTTAAAACAAATTAGCACTTGTACATGGCATTACTTTTTACTGTTGTAGACTGGCTTAGAGCATGCTTCAGCATATGTTTCCTGGCTCTTTGGGCTTCATGTAGCTTTCTATAACAAGTAAATGGATTCAGGCATAGGAAAATTTAGATACCTTCAATATCTTAATTAATGACTGGACATGACAAACCTTCTTCACTCATGTGTTAACTTGGTGTAATTGGTGTAGCTAAATCTTTACATCATGAAGATTTAAGATTGAGAATGTTGACTATGCAGGTGAAATATGCATCAAATATACGTTCAGCCATTTGGTTTGAGCTTTAGCTTTTGCACCTGGGGAACATAGGGGTTTGTGTGTGTCTGCTGTTTTTCTAGAGTACTACCACCTAGGAAATAGAAACATTAAATGCCTTCACAATGGCTTGTAGGACTTGGGTAGAGTGCTGGATTTTTGGCAGGTTCCATGGTATATTCTCTAAACTTCCTAGGGAGCAGGTGACAATCGCTTCAGTTTGTCCTGTGGCCAGCAGGACACATGTGAAACAGCTCTGTGAACTCCAGAAAGACAGCAGAGAGGAGTATGATGAACTGTCTAAGGCCAGTTTTTGGAGGATGCAGACCCTCTTCATTTGGCCATGGACCAGGATGACTGGAAGAGGTGTAGCACTGAACATGGCTAATGATGGAGGAGGAGGAGGAGGAAGAGCAGCAGATGTGGAGTGGAGAAAGTGGGAAGGATGAGCAAAGAGGGCTTGGTGATCCTCTTGCTGGATGAATCTTTTCTGGTTACTGACATTTGGAATACAACAGAGAAGGTAAGGGATGTTGCTGTCCATCCAGCGATAAGATTTTAGCCTTCTTGGGGGACAGCGTTGGCAGACAACAAAGAAGTGATAGCCATGTTGACTGATGATTGGCATCCAACCCTTCATTGAATCCTGGACTTAGAAGGTAGCCGAGGGTCACCTAGTCCAAACCCCTGCGGACACTCCCTGTCTGCCTTTCCTGAACCACTCCAGATGGCTGCTTATCCAATTCCACTTCTAATTCTCTCTGCTCTCCTCCAGATGTGTAGCAGAGGGTCACCTCTGTGGTAGTTGTTTCTTCCATCTTCTTCTCTTTGGCTTGCCCAGTCCAGCGAGGCCATGTCCGGTAGGGGAAGGAAAAAAGAATTGCCTTTTAATCTTTTGTCTTCAGTGTAAAATGTCAGCATTCAGCCTGGTATTACTTTCATCTTCTCTGCTATTCTCATACAACCTCCCAAGGCTTCAAAGACCCTGGAATAAACATGAGGCAGGTATTTGTGTCCTTGGCAGGCAGTGCTGTGTGTTTATCCAAACGGGATCGCTATTCTTTGTCAGCGTGAGGCCCCTGCAGTGAGCTGTTCTAATGCACTTGTGAGCATCTTGCAGTATCTGTTACTTTTCCAACTGCATGTAGAAACATAGTTGTTCACCATTTGATTTCTTTGCTTTTCTGTTTTTGCTGTCGCTTTGGCAGGGAGCCAGTGGACTCTGATGGATTAATTTAGGCTACAAGATGCTTTGGAAAAACATAACAATACAAACCAGCTACTTGCATAGAAACCAATGCAGGCTGGGATCTCAGCAAAGCCTGCTTTGGCCCGGTAAGGCCCTCCAAGAGAAATGAGAGCTGTTTCTGTGCTTGATTATTTTGTTATGGGAAGCTTCCTTATGCCTTTACACCTGATGTTTAAAGTCTGCTTTGGTTACATAGTCCCAGCATGAGCCTGGAAGTGACTTCTGGCTTAGCCTAGCCACATGGCCTAGATGTGGGCTGGGAGAGAAAGTTACTGCCTCCTGGTGATGGAGGGTGCAGAGCTGGGGGTTTTAATGGCTTTGCCCAGGAAGCTTGCTTCACTCCTCACCTTAGCTCCCCTCTGTAGAAATACAATATAAGCCATTTACATTTGCCCTTGAGTTAGGGGGGGAGCCTGCCACTTATTCGCCTGCCATTTTCCTAGATCCGTTGTTTTCAGCACCTCCTTGTCCCTCTTTTCCTTGTTACTCAGCTGTTCACACCTCATTGAGGCTCATTGTCTTGCCTTTAAAAGCATTCTTGAATTGGCAGTACCTTGGCACTTTTAGGGCTGTTAATAGCACGTGACTGACAGTGGTTGAGAGGGTAGGAATGACCCTGATGTCAGAGGTTTTCTGATTGATGGGGAAGCCTGTTCAGTGCAGGCTAGACTTGGTATGGGGAGGACTAAGTCTGCCGTGGCAGTGTTCAGTCCTTGTTGGTTGTGCTTCTGTCCTGCACTGGTGAGAAAAGGCTTAGGAAACTTTGCAGCAGGATTTCCCTTTGGGCATCCCTTGTTTCTGCAAGGTGCCAAGCGAGTCGAATAAAAATGGTGCTGTTATGGGGAGCCGTATATGTGTGTGCTCCTGTGAAGGGGCTAATTCAGGGTACAGCCCCCTGACAAGCTGCATGGGGCAAGCTTCTGGTGGAAAGGTTCCAGGGTGTAGAAACCAGATGGGAAGGTGGGTTTTTAGGACGGACTCCTGCATGCCGTTTCCCATCCATCTTATTCACTTTTGCCTGTTGAGGTGTTTGCCAACATATATGTTTGAAACCTCCTTGCCTGTCTCACTTTGCTTGGAATGAATGAGGAAAGAAGAGGATTTGCTTCTTGCTCATATGGGCTTAGCCCAGGCATGGGAAGTTATTTTGGCTGAAAGGCCACTTCACGAGTTTTGGTGATCTGTCAAGGGCTGCATGCACATGGTCTTTCAGAAGATATCATTTTAACAAATTGTAGCTAAAAAGCAATTTGTATACTAAAGAATCAAACATCTAATATAACATGTTATAATTTAATTTCAAAAAATATATTTTGTCCTGACCTACCCTGTGCCTGCTGATGCCACTGCCCCAGCCCTGGCCAGCGTGCACAGCTTCCCAGCGGGGCTGCTTCCGGTGTGACTGCTGCTCAGGTACTGCTTGGCTGTATCCACGTCCAGCAGCTCCTCCTCCTCCTCCTGCTCTGCCACTCCAGGCAGCAGATAGTATGGGGAAGGGTAGTGGCCGTGGGGATGCTGTCAGGTACCATGTCCAGCCGGGTGGCAAGGGAAGCTGCAGCCGGGTGGCTACTGTCCCTAGTGTGTGGGGCTCTGGCTCTAGTACCCTGCCACCTTCCACTAACTGTGTCTGCCTGGTGTGATGAGCCTGTGGGTGGAAAGTGGCTGGGACCTGGAGCTGGAGTCCCATGTGCAGGGTCAGGAGTCTCCTGGCTGAAGCTTCATCTGCCACCTGGCCTGGTGTGTGGTGCCCAGCAGCGTCCCCATGGTTGCCCCCTTCCCCATGCTGCCTGGAGCCAGGCTGGAGGAATAGGAGTATTTGTTGGAGGTGGGGAGCCAAGCAGTATTCAGGTGGCTGTGGGAGCAGGCCCACCAGGAAGCTGTGTGCACTGGTCAGGGCCAGGGCAGTGCTGTCTGGTGGGAGCACAGCCCAGGGCTCTGCCCCATGCAGAGCACTGCAGGAGCAGCCGCGGGCCAGACCCCACCCATGGGCTGGGCCAGTCAGTTGGCAGTCCGGATCCAGCCTGTGGATGGATTTTGCTCGCCCCTGGCTTTGCCTGCTTTATATTAGGGGCTGCATCCAGTTTCCATCCTGACAAGATTGATGCCTCAGGTGGCTGCTGGTGGGACAGTGTTGGTTGGAATTTCTTCTCCCTGTGCAATGGCACTAGCTGTAATAAGTTCCTCTATTTGGGTGAAGAGTCTGCAAGTGTGAGACCATTACCATGTGCCTGTGTCATATGTGGGTGATAGGTTATCCGGTGCAGTGGGCTCACTCATCCATTTGGGTCTTACCTGTGGAAAAATATTGGGTTGCTCATCCGTTTAGGTCTTACTCTGGGCTACACTGGAACCAAAATGGGGCATGCTCCATTACAGCTGTGTTGGCTGTGTCTTGCTTTTCTGCCTTGTTTGTGCTGTGCGCCTATTGAGTGTGATGGATTCACCTCCTAGCTAGTGGGGCACTGGCAATGGAGAGTGGGCTGAGAGAGTGTCCCATGGGGCTGCACATCTGCAACTCCATGTTCCAGCGCAGTGACGTGCTGTGTTGAGAGACACTGATTTGGGGCATTATCTGACCGCACTGCTGCAGTGTGAGGTGCCCCTCCATTGGAAGATCCCCATGGGGCAGCGGGGCCTGGTTCTGGAGGGGAGATTCCAGCTTGGGAGCATCTTTTACCAGCTGTCCCTTGTTGAACCTTTGAGGTCGAATCAAGCCCTGGTGGCCTCACTCCAACCTGGCAAAGGTCATGCTCGTAACATGTTTGCAGATTGGATCAAGCCAGAGCAGTGCCCCTGTGTGTTGGATGAAAGGGGAGAATTGAAAAAGAGTAATGGACTGACTTGTGAAGATAGATGGTATAAGTGAAGCATGCCAAAGCTTGTCTAAGGGGTGCTAAGGAAAGGAGGAGAGTGGGAGGTCAGTGTGCGCCTGGATTTGAAAGGAATTAATGGGAAGAAACTAAGAGAAGGGAATCTGGGCTGAGCGTCTGGACAGAGAAATGGAACAAGCTGTGGAAGAGGGTAGAAGAAACGTAACATAGAATGAAATGTAAAAGAGGGTCCCATGGGAAATGGCAAGGAAGCTCATTGCTTTGGACCTTAAAGCTTGATGGTGGTTTGTTCTCTGGATCCTTAGTCAATAATTCATTGTCCGAGAAAGCTAAAGAATCAGGACAAGAAAACTGCCACTTTTAGGACTCTCCTGGGGACTCTCATTCTAAGACATCAGAGCCCTTTACAGCTGTGAAAGAAGCCTGGCTTTACCCGGTGATGTAAAAGAGTATTATCCCCAATTTGTAAACACAGACAGCAGCAGGGAGCACCTGCAGTGCTGACAAGGGTCTCGCCTACCTGCTAGCTGAGCCTGTTTTATCCTTCAGTGTAGGAAATCTCTCTTTCTCTGTGTAAAGGATCCAGTTTAAAATGCAGTCAGTGTATTATTAATACCAGTTCTTCCAACCCTTTTCCATGCCAAGAGATTCCACATTTTTCTTGCAAAGCAACCTCTGTCCTGGATCTCATCCAATGTAATTAAAGATACAAATGATCTGAAGCTACAAGACAGGGGATGGGCTCTGGGAAAGTGGTTAACTCAACAATAAATAAAAGGCAGATGGATGAGAAGAGCCTGTGATGATTTAACTGTTTGGATGCATGCTCTGAATGGTCTTATTGAATACCACTTCCTGCAGCTCTCTAATGGGGTATTGGTTCAATATGGGCTGAAAGAGGAATATCCCTTCTGTTGTATCATCAGCTAGGTTTCCTGCAGTCACCTGGTTTTCTTTGGGTCAGCATCCAAGTGCTGACCTTACTTGTCTTAGGAGGACTGCCAAAGTCTAAGCCATTAACGTACCACGGGACCTATTGCCCGGGTGTCCGTTGGTAGTAACATTGCATTGCTTGGCAGGTTAGTGGGCCGTATCTCCCAAGTTAGAGGGAGATGCTAAAGCTCAGCAAACAGTCCCTCAGGCTTACACACTCTGCAGCGCTGGAATGGCTCCTTGCATTACTGCTATGTTGATAATTGATTATCAGCATCGTTTATTCATCAGAGCGCCTATCCGGGGCTTTGCAGTGCTGATTGTGCACTGCAAATATGTATGAGGAGAGGTGATCCTTGCACATTTAGAGTAACTCAGTCCCCTTCTGTGGGGCCAGCCTAGCTGCCAGCAGTACATCATCTTAGAAAACAAGGTTGTTCAGGATTTGTCAGACAAGAGCAGAAGGCATCATTCCCTCTTCTTCCCTGCTGCATAGAGCCAAGGGCATCCTCCCCGAAGGAGCAGAGGGTGATGTGTTCCTCCAAGTAATTGTTCTCACCCATGGCTTCGCTCCAGAGCTGAAGTTCATCTGGTTATAAACCCTTCCTGAATGGCTTCTTAATGCAAACAACCAGGGGCTGTTAATTTAAGGGCAGTGCAAATACAGCAGCAATACCATGGTTATCACATGCCAACTGCCTTAGTATTCCACACCTAACTGGGGTGATTTGGGTGCATGAGGGAGATAGCCTGCCCTTTCCATAGGAGGCTTTAGAGCTGGTTTTAGATTGGGAGCTAATTTTAGTTTCCCAGGCAATTTCATCCTCTCCAGAGTGGAGAGATTAGGGGTGAGTGTGAGCAGCTGGTGTTATCGCAGCTCCCTGTCAGAACATCCCAGGGAGGAACAAGAGAGTCTGTGGATGCTCTTGACTGTGCTGGCAGATAATAAGAAGCCTCTTGCCATCCCTCTCAGCACATCTCATTAGGTGAGAGTGCTGGGTGCAGGGCTCAACTGTGGATCTCAACCTTTCCTAGAGTATAGCGAGTCTTGCTTTGGAGTCTGTTTGATTTGGCTCGTTACAGAAAGGTGGACCAAAAACAGTAGCGACGTTCATGTCGGCAATCCGACTCTTCTTAATTCTGGGAGCAAATCCAGGGCATTGACATGGTCTGTATATCTCAAGATGTGTTCATGTATGCACTGCAGTGGGTTGCATGCTTGGTAAGAGAACCTGAGCAGAAGAAACCTAGGCAATGCGGTCCAGCGCAGGGATGAGAACTTGGGTCTGGGCCATCCAGATGCAGCCTGCAGTGCAGTTCTCCATTATAGGCATTTGAACTAGCCTGTGTCTGGCTAGAGGATGCTGCGGCATGATTAGTGACTCTGGAATTACCGGGTCATAGCCTTCCAGCTGGAGTGCAGGTCACCAGCATGGACACAGAGACTCTGAAGCAGGTAGAAGGAGAGGCAAGGAGACAAGTCGGCGAAAGCTATTGTTGACGTTTCCCCACATGGTGTATGATGTCACACACAGGACCTCTTGTTAAAGCACAAGGTGTCAAGAGAGCTCAGTTCTGTCCCTCAACAGTGACCAGCTGTGACAGTCTCTGTGTTACTCTTCCCTCCCTCTTAGCAGTGCCTCCTGCTTTCCATGTACGGCACCGAGCACAGAGCCCAGTCTCCATGCATGCAGCACTGACTTTTGCAGCTGCTGTGTTTAGTCCCAAAAGGACTGCTTTGCAGTCGGGACACCGGGCCAGCCCTCTGAACAGCTGGGTGCTGTCCCCAGCTTTGCCCCACACTCCTTTTCTGGCCAGGATTGAGGCGCGTAGGCTGTGTAAAAGCAACCTTGCTGCCTTTGGGCTAGCTTGGAGCCTGGTCACTGGTTAAGCATGCAGCTCATTAAGATTGCAGCAGCAAGGTATGACCCTGGTTGTCGGGATTGCTCTTAGCAGGTGCTCCTGCAAAGTGGCTGTGGTTTCACTGATCCAAACAATTTCAGCTCTCTGGACAGCTTCTTGGCAGTTGCTTTCCTGAGGAACTACTGCCCATACGTTCTGCACTATAAAATGGAGATGATGCCTGTCCCTGTCGCACGTATGCTGTGTGGTTGAGTTCCTTCTTGCCTGTCGGGTGCCCTGGCATTGTTGCATAAAAGGTTGCCTGTGAATGCAGAGCAGTACTAGCACAGAGGTGAGTTGGCCTCGGCATTGCTGGGACACGAGCATACGGAAGTGGTGTAAGCGCCTACTCTGGACACTTTCAAGGAACACTTGAATGCCTATCTTGCTGGGAGCATTTGACCCCAGCTGACTGCCTGCTCTTTAGGCAGGGGGCTGGACCTGATGACCTTGCAAGGTCCCTTCCAGCCCTAATGTCTATGAAGTCTGTGAAATCTGTGGATGTGTATATTGCTTGAAAGTGGATCCTGTTTCAAGGGTTGTGTTCTCACTGCAAAACTCATTACTTCATGGAAAAATAGGTTTGACCGAGAAGTGGGGAACAAATGGCCACCCGCTTTATTTCCTCATGAAAATAGGTCTAAAGCTACAGCTGGGGCTCATATCAAACATGGGGGAAAGCATGGGGGAGCCCCAGAACTCACTATTAAGTGATTTTTTTTTTTTTTTCCTTCCCCTCAATTAGATGAAACTGTGCCTAGGAATGATGCAAAGCGTTTCAGAGACCTTCCGGATTCCGGGTTTCACCTTCCAGTGCTGAGCACAAAGCCTGTTTAAGTCTGTCTATCCTGGCATGGCTGCATAGCGGACTTGTTTCAGTAGGGCTGGCAGTACAGGACTTCCAAGGGAAGTGGTGCTGGCTCCTACCCTGGGGGTCTTTAAGAGGAGGCTTGGTGCCTACTTAGCTGGGGTCATTTGAGCCCAGGCTCCTGCCCAGGCTGGGGGTCGGACTTGAAGATCTACCAGGTCCCTTCTGACCCGACTTCTATGATTCTATGACAGTAGTCACCAGGGACAACTAATTAGTTTTTATAGCTCCCTTCATTTGTTTTTGGAGATGTTGGCGTTGTTCCCTGTGGCCAGATTAATCCTCACAGTACTCTTCTGAGGTCAGGTCTCCAGAGCAGAGCCAGGGAAGCAACTTTGGTCCTGACTGCTTTGGGGACTGGTCCTTCCTTTACCCAATCCTAGTTGTGTGCTGTGGTCATGATCCTGCTGCAGCCGTGAGGCAGAATAATAGAGCCACCGTTTGCAGTGATGGAATTAATCTCTCCTTTAAACTGACGGCTGGAAAGAGCCCAGATCCTTTAGGCAGACCAGGCTAAGGAGCCAAGCCATGGCTCACGCTGACAAACCAGCCATTTCTCCTTTCTCCAAGCAGAATTTCCAAGGAAGCCGTGGCTGGAGAGTAGTATTTGTGTTTAAATGCATCTCTCAGTCAGTGAGGTGGGGGCTGTAAGTGCAGATCAGCAGCTTGTTTAGAGCAGGGGTTGGTGACCTTTTTAGAATAGGGGCTGAAATCATGAGCTCAGTCTGAGGTGAACCAGAGCTGCTGAACTGGCTGCTGCCGCCACTGCTTATCTGAGCTTGCACTGATTTGGTGCCACCATGCATGTGATGTACCTGCAGTACCACAGTAGCGGGGCACAGAAACATGTTAGAAAACCTCACCAAACTTGATAGCCCATGGTTCCCTTGGCAGTTTGTGTGCATTTGCAATGTTTGAAACCAGCATAACTTGTTATTTTTTAAATGAAGTAGATTCCCTTTCTGGTTGTTTGCACTTAAGTTTGTGGTCATCAGGGACCAGTGGTTAACAAGATCTTTGCTAGGGCAGTGATTGGTGTTGCATCTCACCTGGTCAGTGCTGTAGTATTTCCTAGCAATGCAGTAGGTAGGTGGTATGTTTTCTTTACCTTCAAGGCTTGTAGACCTGCTTGCAGGTGCGTTGTTACAGCTACTGCACAGTACGGCAGTGACATTACCATTAGCATAATGACAGCAGCCCGAGTCCTTTGGAGTTGTTTGGGTACTCCCTTTCTTCTGTTTTTTTTGCTCTCACTCCATTTCAGGAAGGCTGTTGGCATGAAAACAGGATTGTGTCATATTATTTCAGGTGGGTCATGGCAAGCAACAGGAGGAGATGAGCAGCGGAGCTCCTGTCTTCCTGCAGATTCCCCATAAGAACAAGAGAATGAGGAGAGTAGTGCGCGGCGCACAGGCGACATGCACAGGATCATATTTCAGTCAGTTTTCCAGCCCCTTGGGGACGTCGTTTCTATGTTCTTCTGCATTTTAATACTAAAGCTTAATGCACCTCAGTGTTTGTAATATCTTGAGGGCCAGGTCCTCAGCCCATTCATCAGTGGCAACTTTGCTGGGACTTCCCCTGGAACTAGTTTGGTATCTTCACTCAGGCTCCCCCTCTTGAGTTGGCCAACTTGGCAGGAGAGTGGCTGGGCACCCTATGAAATGGCACTGGTGCTGCTGCTGCAGCCAGTCCTGTGCGGCTCTGAGGTGTCCCATGGGTATAACGGTGAACTGCTCTAGGACTAGATTCTCCATTCACCAGGGGAGAACATACCAGGCAACCTGAGGTGCAGAGACTATGGGAAGGCAGTGGAGTGCAGGTGGCTTTACTGTGCATCCATACTACAGAACGGCTGGGTTAGCGGCTGGTGACTTGGGTTCACAGATTGAGGCCTCCATGGTGAGGGAGGAAATGGGGCAGAAGCTGCCTGAGCGGGCTGGGACAGAGCTGCAGGAGACTAATTTGGGGGCAGGGGTGGAGGTGGCTCCTCCCTCTGTGCACACCCCTTGGGGAGGCCTGGGGGCATGTGTCCCCAGATTTGTGCAGGAGCCAGGGTGGGCTGTCCACTGCAGGCTTGGGCCTGGGGTCTGTGCTGGCCTCTTCTCGGTAGGGGGAATGGCCTGGGGCTGTGCTTGGGGTGAGTGAGGGGAGGGCTACGATGATATTTTGGGGGGCTGTTACCCACCCTGTAGCCCCCTTCCCAGTGCTGCGCTTGCCCATCCCAAGCACAGTCCTGGCCAAGCACCCCTCTGGAAAGAAGCTGGTGCATAGTTTCATAGTTTCTAGGGTCAGAAGGGACCTGAGTAGATCATCTAGTCCCACCCCGCACCATGGCAGGAAAGAGTACAGGGGTCAAACGACCCGAGCAAGGTGTTAATCCAGTCTCCCCTTAAAGACCCCCAGGGTTGGAGCCAGGACCACTTCTCTTGGAAGTTGGTTCCAGATCCTAGCCACCCTGATGGTGAAGTAGCACCTCCTGATATCTAACCTAAATCTCCCCTCTGCCAGCTTGTGACCGTTATTCCTGGTCACTCCTGGCGGTGCTCCGGGGAACAGGGACCCCCCCAATGCCTGCTGGTCCCCCCTGACTGTTTGTAACAGGCCACTAGATCCCCCTCAGCCTTCTCTTGCGGAGGCTGAACAGGTTCAGGTCCCGTCGCCTCTCCTCGTAGGGCCTGCCCTGTTGTCCCCGATTATGCGAATGGCCTCCTCTGGACCCTCTCCATGCTGCCCACA
>NW_017728911.1:36879812-36904906 GCF_001723895.1 Crocodylus porosus | reverse complement strand
TACAGCCTATAGCCCTTGACATTAACTGCCCAGTCATGTGTTGAGTCCCACCGCGTTTCAGTGAGCCCCACTATGTCCGGGTTGGTGTCAGCTAGCAGGAGGGTGAGTTCCTCCTGCTTGTTTCCCAAAGTACGAGCGTTTGTGTAGAGGCATTTGAGGCCTCCTGTGGATGTGTGTACTGTCCCCCTAATCGCAGCATTGCCCTGGCCCCTGTCGCTTACCTGTGTGTATGTTTCGCTCGTCGGTCTAGGCTGGGCTGTACTTGTGGGTGTTGTTTGGTCTGGCAGTCCGATGATTCCTCCACCCTCGTCTTCCCCTTCCCCTAGTGAGCCTAGTTTAAAGCCCACCAGAGGAGGTCCACCAACCTAGAAGAAAACGCACGCTTACTTTTAGGGGAAAGGTGGAGCCCTTCCCATCCGAGCACGTCTCTTGTTGTGGTGTGCCAGTCATGGTTGAGGAAGCCAAAGCTCGCCTCGACACCATTCCTGAAGCTGACAGTTGGTCTCCGCGATGCACATCGCATGCCGTCTTCCACGTCCACTCGCTGGTAGGATAGAAGAGAAAAACCGCCTGTGCGCCTATCTCTTTTAGCACGTACCCCAGAGCGTGGTAGTCCTCCATCAGGCGATCAGGGCTTCTCCTGGCCACATCGTTAGTACCCACATGGACTAGGACCGTGCGGTAGTAATCAGTGGGCTGAATCACGGTTTGGATCATCCCTTTCTCCTGAATCTTTGCTCCAGGTAGGCAGTAAACCTCGCGTGCCGAGGGGTCCTGGCGACAGATTGGGCCCTCTGTACCTCTCAAGATGGAGTCACCTATGATGATCACGCGATGCTTTCTCCTCCTGGCCTGCTTATCTTCTTTGGCCTGCTTGGGACATGGAGAGCGCGGTGCAGGCCCTGAGCCCACAGCCTGCCCTTGCCCCTGGACAAATTCAGGAGGCACGTGCCCTCCATGTCTTCCCTGGGGGCACATGTAGCAATGGGAGCCTACCCCCGGACCCCACTCCATCCCTTGCTCCAGTCTGTCCTGCACCTGCCCTGGCTGGGCAGTGCCTGCCCCAGCCCTACTCCCTCCCTCACCTTGATCTGCCCTCCCCATGCCTCTGTCCCCCACATGCCTCTTTCCCCCCCTCCCCCACGACTTACTGGCCAGACTCTGCTCTCCAAGTTGCCCGGCTGCATGTTGGCTATTGGATCGGTATCAGCCAATATGACTGGTTAATAATAGGCCATCGGTATCAGCCAAAAAATTCTTTATTGGTGTACCCCTAGAGGAAAAACTGAGGGATCTGGGACTGTTCAGCCTGGGGAAGAGAAGACTGAGGGGGACTTTGTGCCGTCTGTAATTATGTAAGGGGTGAATATTGGGAGCTGGGAGAAAAATTGTTCACTAGGGTGCCCCAGGGAAAGACCAGGAGCAATGGCCATAAACTGTTAGAGGATGCTTTCAGGTTGGATGCAAGGAAGAACTTCTTTACGGTCCGGGTGACCAGAATCTGGACTAGACGTCCTAAGGAAGGGGTGCAGCCCCCAACCTTGGAGGTCTTCAAGACGAGACTGGACAGACACCTTGCTTGGGACCATTTGATCTCTGCAGTATTCCTGCCCAGAGCAGGGGGAGGTTGGAGTCGATGATCTTTTGAGGTCCCTTCCAGCCCTGCATTTCTATGAGTCTAAAGCTTTTCCTTCACAAGATCACATCTTTGTTTTTGGATTGAAAATATCTCAGCTTTCTTGTCTTTTTGTAGTACAGATGTTGACTCATTCTGTCTTATGTACAGCCTGATACAGCTTCTGCTTTCAGGACCTTTTGGTTAGAGGTGCTCCACATATCGCTTCCACGTGTGATAGATAGGCACATAATACAGCAGAGCTCCACTAATCTTCACTGCTTACGCTCATTGGACTTTGTAATTTGCACAAAAGTGACGGTGTCTTTTCGTTCCTCCAAGATGTAACAGTAGAGTTGTCATATGACTAAAATCTCATTAATTCTAAGGAATATCCTACAGGAAACACTTCCAAACATGCCGTCACGCATGAGAACTAAGCTGCATTTGTCAGGTTAAACAAACCAAGCCGATCTGGTACAGCATTATTTCTGTCTGTGCATGTACCTGTTAACAACTTGGCTTGTTTCTGGGGTGTTTCCTTCCAAGGAAACAGGGAAGTTATGTTTTGCATGGGTGTTTGCACCTGTGCACATCTGCTCGTTGTTATTGACTTCAGTTGCTTATTGTTTCTGATTGCCACAACCACTTGAATGTTTTGGGGCTGCAGAGACCAGCTAAGAAATAGGGAAAAAAATATTGTCTCTGAACCAAGAGTTCTGGAGTTTTGCATTTTTTTTTTTTTGTCTCAGACTGGCACGGCTACCAAATATAACCCTTGGGCATCCCCAGGCATATCTGGGGAGGATTTTGTCCCCTGCAGCCCCATGGAAGGGGGTGGTAGATATTTGATTTTCTCCTTCAGTGTTCACAGGTTTTAGTGTTTAATGCTTTGAGCTGTGTGGGAGTTCATTGGCCTTGTCCGTCCCTCTGAGGTTCCCATCACCAGGGTATTTAAGCACTTCCTGGAGTGGTTGTTTGCAAGGTGTTTTGACCAGTGCTGGGTGTGGGACACATCATAAATCCCTCAAACTAACCAATCCACCTCACCCCCCAGTGCCCTTGTGGGTGTGGTACTTGTTTGAAAAATCACCATTCTGCCAGGCCAAGTTGTGGCCTTGGTAACTTTACAGCAGAGCACAGAAGTGCTTTGTAAAAGGCCTTGAGGTGCCTGGAGCACGCAACTACCCTCTGTTCTGTGGCATCGAGTATATAACCATCCTGGCAAGAGCATGCAAAGACCCACAGCGATTACAATGGAAGCCTGACTCAAAAGGAACAGCTTTCTTTCATTTATTGAAAAATATTACCCCCCGGCCTGGCTGCAAGCCAGATACAGGCTGGTGAGTTTGAACGATTATGGCAACGTGGTATTCAGGTTTGTCCAAAGACAAATGAACTGTTCCAGCTGTTTCTGACTGACACAAACTGTCAACCACTGTTTTGGAATAAAGAGTGGAAATAACTAAATAGGATATGCTGATCCTGGAAGGAGACGTCTCCAGTGCTGTGTGCAGCGAGGTTTCATGCACATGGTTTCAAGTGCTCTGCTGTGTTTGCTCCTCACAACGCGTGCTCTGCCAGCTGATGGGGGCTTTGCCAGCCGTGGATCAGTGCAGAGCTCTGGGGGGTAGAAGAGGTGCATGAAAACATCCATTTTGCGGCAGCCCGTGCTGGGCTATTCTCTACACTACAGCCTTCTAGAGCTACATCCAGTGCCCAGACTGAGCTAACTCTCCCTTCTCATGGGGTGATGGGTATTAGGCCTTATAAATAGGCAGGTTTTTCCTCTTCTGTTTTTATTAGAGAGAGAAAGAGAAAACAGCTTTTTCCATGGATCTCCTCACACTTCATATTTAACCTGATTTCTTTTCTTTATAATGTTTGTTGTTCGTTTGAACCCAGGCATCCCACAAAATAATTTTTCTCCCCAAAGAGAGAGTTTTAAAGGTGAGTTGTTTTGTTTTTCCCTCCCCCAACCATTCATTTTTGTTCTTACGTTTTTACAGTCTAAAATTGTAAGCACTTTGGGGCAGGGATTTTTGGTTTGATGCTTCACTTCTTTCCTTTGCAGGTTCTAGCACAATTATGCCTTGATTAGGCCCACTTTAGTGTAAGCACTGAATAATTCATTAAAAACACCTAAAGCCTGGAGGCTCTGATTGCTGTCCAAACTGGTCCCTGATGGGCCGAGTCCAAACTCTGTATTCAGATGTCACCCTGCATTTTCAGAAACAGAGGGCAGGTTTCAGTCTTCCTAGCCTTCAGTTCCCACCTAATTACAACGGTGTTGCCAAGTAGTGTGAAGCCTGCCTCTGCGTATTGGCAGGTAACAAGCACAGGACAGAGAAACCCCTGGCTAATCTATTTATGCTATGAAGTCATGAGGATCTTGTTAATTTTTAAAAAGCCCTTGATGCCCACTAATCCAAATCAATTTTCATTTCTTTCATAAAGTCGTGTTTCCATTTAGGCTACAGCTAAGAATTATGGCTAATTTGTTCGCTTTTATAACAGTATAATTGAAAAAGTGATTTTAATGTCCTGGCAACCATATTCCCTTTCTTTGGTTGTTAATGAAAGAATCCATTAAAGTTTAAATGATTTGGGCACGGATTCAAGATGAATTGTCTGAATATTCTGGGAGAGTGTTTCTGACCATCTGCCGCTCCATCACCGACGTTTATGTTGTAAATGGGACACAGAGAAGGATTTCACGTGGCTTGTTTGAGCCATTAAGTGTAAAATATCATTTTAATTTTCCGATCTCATTGTAAATAGTGGGAATACACCAGAGAGTTGGAGCCGTTCTGTTTTGCAGCATCTTGCGCTCATAAATATCTTTGACGAGGGCTTATTCCATATGCCTTTCGGAGGCTCCCTGTGGCTGTTTGTATTGATTTACAGTACATCATACGGAGCTGTGCTGTAATTTTTTTATGCCAACTCAGGCAGGACAGCTGGAAGCCAAGGGGAAATTTACATTTGTTGCAGGCGTGATTTAAAAAAAGAAAAGAAGGACTGTAATCCACGTGGAGTGCTTCCACCTAGTCTTAAATGGAGCAGGGCCTCGTGGCACCAGTTGTAGAAGGGAAAATAGGCCTGGCGTTCTGCTTTTTAAATGAAGGTACAGAATACAGCTTCCGTCATCTTCCTCTCGCTGTGCCCCCAGCTGCCCAGCCGGCACAGATGGTGGATCAAATGCCAGACCCTTGAGTTTCAGAGAGTCTGCATACCCCCTAATTAATCCTGTGGATAAGAACCAATGCTGCAAGGCATGGGTAAGGGGCCTGCATGGGTAGGAAGCATAGCTGAATAAGGGCTGAATGGAGCTGTGATCTCTCAGCAGTGATGGGAGTCCTACCAGAGTAAGGATGGAGGGCCTGACCTTACAGGGTCTGAAAGCAGCTACCACTGGTGTTTATGGGACTAGTTGTACAAGCGAGGAATGAAGTCTTCAGCCCCACTTCAAGTCTGCCACCTCTTTAGGACTGTGAGACTTTGCCAGCCGTGAGAGCAATGGCACAAGGTGGTAGAAAGACAGCTTTTGGTTTTAATGTTTCCTTACTAAGTAATTCAGGCCAAATCCACCCACGGGGCACTGGGTTGCTCCCACTCCATGCCCCAGCCCACTCCATTTTCTTCACTGCTAATGCGTCCCTCTCTCCTGGCCTTGTCTTTCTCTGGGCCCGGTGCTGCTGCTCTGGAGAGGGGCCCTCTAGCCGTGGGAGGAGAACTACCATCCCCACCTGCTCAGAGGTGAGATGATGGCTCTGACACATTTTGCTGCTCTGCCCTTCCCAGCAGCCAGGAACTTTTATCTAGGCTGGTTTCTGGCCACTCTGTCTGGGAGGGGGTTTAGTGCTGCCTGGCAGCATTGGAGATGCCAGCCCTTCTTCCTCCATACCACTGGCATGTGTAGGCTTCCTTATTGCCCTGCTATGATTTCCCCCTCAATGCTGAATTTCTGCAGCTGAATTCAGTAAACTCTAACCTGCCCAGCTGGGAATGAACCAGAACCACTGGCTTGGGGCTTGCAGACCATCGGGCCTCTTCTCTCTTGGGTTTGATCTTGTGACCTCAAGGTGAAGGGGTCTTCATGCTGGTCCACGTCTCTAGTTCTCCATTAAATGTTGGTGTGTCCATGTGGCTCTGTCTGAGCACTGCTTGGGCAAAACATCTTGGACTCCCTGCATCCTGACCTTGGGCTGTTTATAAAACGGTTAATATTCACCCATCCCTCTCAGCTTTCCCCTTGCAGTAACCTGTGCATTGCAAATTATTTACCAATTATCTATTGACCAGTCCCGCCTGCACACAACTCCGCATCTGCACCTTGTGATCTGGAGGCTGTTTAAAATTTATGGAGTTGGGTATGGCAGCAAAAAGAACTAGTCCAAATTTATTTGCATTAAAGAAATGCCATGAGTGCTCCAGATTCCTTTTTGCAGAAGGTGCGGTCTAGGACAGTGGGCCAGCCAGTGAGATGGGAGCCACCAGGCTTTGCACGGCATCCTTCTGTGCCTCAGTTTCTCCACCTCTAGAAAGGAGGATGCCTCTTCCTTTGCAAAGTGTTTTGAGGCCTACAGCTAAAAATGCCACATAGGCACTGAATATTATTAAAGTTTCTGTGGTTTTAGTTTCTTTTTACTTCAGTAACTTCCAGTGGGGGAAAATGCAAAATGTGCTCTATATTAATTTTAAGTAGGTGGAAAAATAAGAAATAACCCAATAGCCTCTTTATCAATTTTCTTTTATTTTAGTTTAATTTCTTTAATTTAACATTAGTTCCAGTTGAAAAGGACATTGTGTCCTCTCTTGTTAAATTACTGGAAAGAATGGAAGGCTGAAAATGGGTGCTCAGCACATTTGAAACTGAAGTAGCTGAGGTCCCAAATTTGGTAGCTTTGTAGCAGTACATTTTGTTTCAACCCAAACTTTTGCAGCAGTTTGCTAGACCAGCAGACCAGAGCAGGAAGCCAAGAACTTAACAAACAAAAGTGACTAGTCAAAGAATAAGTGTGTGTGTGTGTGTGTGCAAATGTGAGAAGTAAAATCATGGCAATCTGGACCATTCTTTTTAACCTGATGCTGCCCCTTTAAAACTGTGCATCTCCCTTTTCCACTTGGACTGGTGATTAATAGCAAAAGTTATAAATGTGTCAGTGAATAGAGCTTATAGTGGCAACATGGGCAGATAACAAATCTGGCATCAATAACGTCATTAGAGAGATCATTTATAGAGCAGAGCTCACAGGGCTGCAGCTTTGCTCTTTCAAAGCATTTACATAATTTGCAGGTAGAGGCTGGTGTGCTAGACTCTGTCCATTTGATTCTTGTCCCTGATCAGCACATATTAATGCACTCATTTGATGCTTTGTTACCAATAATTACCTTAGATTGCCTTAGGAACACTTCCAATATTGCAGCTCCTTTTTCACCCGATGAGCTACATGGTACTTTGTTATTGTTCCAGTTTATTTTCTCAGGTTTGAAATCCTAACATGCTGAGTATATGCAGTAAATATATGAATACAAACCAGTCTAAATCTATTCCTATATTCTCCATGCATCCTGGGCTCCCATCAGCCTTGGTGAGAAGCTCTTCAGTCTGTCCTTTACTAGCTTTTCAAGAAAAATGTGATTGCCATCAAATAAAATGTAGTAAGCAAGACTTGTACAAAGCAAATAATATGAAATTCCACTAGATTTGCTCTTTGTGAAGAGGGATAATTGCAGCTCTTTCCACTGTAGGTGAGAGATGTGGTTGTAGCATATCTTTCAGTAGATTTAGGTGATTTAGGTACTTTTGAAAATGGGACTTTAGCTTTTAAGTCAGTTAAGCACTTTTGAAGCTTTACCCTCTTGCAGATAGCAGCAAGGACAGGGCTATGGAAGGAATAAGCAGTTATACATGCATATTCACATTGCCCTCATTTAGATAGTCCCGCCTAGGAACTTGATTAAGAATCGGAGATTTTGACCCACAGATTTATACCTACTACTTTCAATTCCTTATTGGGGGCAGAGACGAACAAGAGAGACTGACATTTGTGAAACAGCCACGTGTTTTACCATTATGCTGTCTATTGACAGTTCCACATGATGAATACATGATAATTGCTATAGATTTGGTTGATCTTTCTGGACAACTTGTTTTCCAGGCATGTGTTAAGAGTAACCTGCATCTCAATTAAATGTCACACTTGCGACAGAGAAAAGACTATATTTGTATTTGTTATCATGTGTGCGTGCCAAAAAAGGTCAAGCTTTAGGCTCGCAAGAAAGCAAGTACTGCCTTGTCCTTTCTAATGGCTGATCTGCAGGATAAGTCTACAGCTGCTGCTAGCTGATGGAGATACCCTTTTAAAATAAATAAATGCCACATGATAAGCAACAAGGAAGTTAAGGATTTAGATGGTGTCCCTCCAACTAGAGATTAACTTGTAGCATCCCTGTAGTTTTGACAGCACTCCTACTTGTGAGAGATCTCTCCTTTCAACCTCAGCTGTGCCCCTTCACATACAGGCTGGCTACAGCTGGGGGGTCCAATCTAGTGACGTGCTAAGATTCAGGGTGGGAGAGGTCTGTATCAGAGGGGCTAAAGATTAAGTTCAGAGGCTATTGATGACCAGCGTGGGTTGTTCTCATGTAAATCTAGAGTCATGATTGATCTAGTTTGCCTGAGGTTTATACTACCCTCTGAATTTGGGGAAGCAGTATGTTTTCAGGCAGTGGTTCCCAACCTTTTTAGATCGTGGACCAGAAGCGACTGCAGACCGGCAAACTGAAGTTCGGAAGTGACCGGCATACTGGGACTGGCAGCCAAAGAGTATAAAAAAGGGTTGCCTGCCAGTTTGCAGTATGCCAGTCACTTCTGGACTTCTGGTCTGGCAGGCAACCCCCCGTGGCCTGGGGGTTGGGAACCTCTGTTTCAGGGATCAGCTCCTTGCTCTACAAGGTCCTTGACTATGCTTCCTTCCCATTGACCTCAACAGTAGTTTGAGTAGACTTAGTCCCTTGCTGTCTAGCTTAGCACCTCACCAGATTGGACCCCATCATGACAATGTGTGTAGCCAGCCTGCATGAGAAGAGTTGAAAGGAGAGTTATCTCATGAGCAAGAGTGCTGTCAAAACTGCAGGGATGCTACAGGTTAGTCTCTAGTTGGCGGGATACCATTTAAATCCTTAACTTCTTTGATGCTTATCATGTGGCATTTATTTGTGAAAAGATGTTCATCTCACAGAGTCGCTGTGGCTGCCTGTGCTTTTCTGTAAATAATGTCAGTGACAACTCTACTGTGCCCTAATTATGACTTTGGATAACTCTTTCCTTTTCAGGTCCAGCCTAGAAATTGCCATGTCAGACTGGGGTTGTTTCAAAGGATGTATCTTTAATGCAAGTGCTTTCTCTTTTCTTGTTTCCAACTCTCAGATTGAAGGAAGCAGTGGAAAACGTACCCCAAAAAAACAGACCAAACCCAGCCTGATTATGGCATGCGAGCTGCATTTGGAAGCAATCTGCTCTGAAATAATTAATTAATGAATTTCTTTTAGTTTCATACAGGCCCATCTGAGGCTCTGTGCCTCGGTGGAAAATGCCATTAACTGGCAGCCATGAAACAGACAGACTCGGGAAACATCCCAAAGCCGCCCAGCCTCTTAAGCACAGCTCCCAGCCCCAGGGCGGCGAAGGGCAATGGTCTTTACATTATATGATTGATTTTGCAAGGCTCTTGTACATGGGATGCTGGGATAGCTTCGGCCATGTCTACACTCTCTTCCTGCTGCGCCTGGGACCGCTGCAGAACAAGGCCTGCCCGCTCTCTGCTTTGCCCACCCGTGAGCCTGGCAGTTAGCTTAGGTGCCTCCTCCCTGCTGTCTGGGAGGGTCTGAGATGGGTGCGGAGCTGCATGCCTGGGACCCATCTGAGCATGCATCCCTTCAGGAGCAGGGGACGCTATGTCCTGAAGAAAACTCTATGCTCGGTGCATGTGGAAATAAATCAAGGCCTTTCTCTTCCACCGGTCAGCTGTATAGGGTGGGATGGGCAATGCCTACAATGGGGCTGTCAAAGCCCCTTGCAAGCAGCAGTTACAGCAGACCACTGGCTACTGCAGGGGCGGTAAATGGAGGCTGAAGGGGCTAGGTTTATTCTGCTGTCATAAAGGATTTCCTCTTAAAAGTTCAATGGCTGTTAGTGGCAGTGTTGAGATGGGAACCCAGGAGTCCTCAAAGAGATTTAGGTTCCTCATTCCTTGTGGGCATGTATATGTACCCATGCTGCCCAGCCTGCAACCACTGCCAGCCGCTCCCCTGCCCACTCACACCCACTCCATGTGCTCCTAACACTGCGATTGGGTTGGGTGGGTGGCTTAGACAAGGTCCTGAGATGCCTGCTCAGAGAGAATAAGATGCTAAGATCTCAGTTCACATTTCTTCCTGCCACCACCCCTCTCCAAGTGCCATTGTCCAGGGAAAGGGGCTGAGGCCAAGCCGTTGCCTTCTAATTGTCAGCGCTTCAGGTTTCCAAAAAGAAGGAATGCTTTGTGCATTTTTAATGGGGATACTCTCAAATGTAATTGGTTTTTGAGTGAAACAATGCGACTCAAAGATTCCTCCCCCCCCCCCAGTGGATGAAGAGCTGTGGCAGATTGTTACATTTCAGCAGAACAATGCAGCTGTAGTTGGCTCGCTGATGCGGTAGGAAAATCCTTTAGAAGTATTAACTTGTGTTTTGTCTCCAGTGCTATTCACTCCTGATTTAAAGGAGATTAATTGTGCCGTTGAATTCTCCTGGTTAGACGTCCAAAATAAATACATAAATTAGGACAGTGACAATTTAGAGGCTTAACTGCAGCTTGAATTCCTGCCATGTGGGGTGAGATGCAGAGGGTAGAAGAGAGAGCCCTTTTCTCTGCGAGGGTGATATCTAGCAGCACGCACACGCTCGCTGAGCCTTGTGCCGGCACTGTGAAAAGGCTGTCCGCACTCTTTGGAAGGTTTTCTTTGGCTTGAGTTCTGCAAGGTGCAGAAGCCAGTTCCAATGTGCATGGAATAGGAAATGCGCTGGCCGGTCTCCAGGTAGAGCGGGACCTGCAGTACAGTAGCAGTTCTCCAGAAAAACCTCTGGCTGCCAAGAACTAAAAGTGATGTCAGCTCTGGAAGTGAGTCAGATACAAAAACCCTTGTTTTTTGTTGCTTGCACAGTGTTCAGCTCCCAAGGCCAGGGCTGTCCTCAGTCCTGTCCTTCTCCATACAATTAACCTTGTTTTATTAGAATGATGTAAATGTTTTCACAGACCTGCACTGAAAGCTTTCAGTTGATTAATTTTATTGGGCCAAATCCTATCCTGGACCTCATTCAGGCTTTATAAAAGAGGCTTTGCAGGATGTAAAGTGATGTTGCAAAGCATGGCAGTGCAGAATAGAGATTACCGCAATGTTGTCACAGTAGAGGACCAGAGTATTTCCTTTAGGGACAGTGGAGCTCCCATTCAGGTCAGTGAGAACTCTGTGACTTTGTTCCCTTATTAAATTGAACTGAGCATTTAAGTATTCTTAGTGTAATGGCATCACCCAGCTGTTGCATGTCTCCAAACTGCAGCACAGACCTCTAGTCCTTCAGTCGAGGTAGGTTGCTGTCCTGTCTGGAAGTCCTGGCACATGTTACGTGCGTGTCTGTCTGTGATGGTAGATGCTGTTGTATTTTTGTAGGACGAATCAGGCCTTGAGGACCTTAGACAGTGCCCAAAGTAGGAGGGGAACCTGTTGCTGCCAGGCACTGCACATAATAAAACAACTCTTTGCTGATCCCATGTGTGAAAATGAGCCTCAGTTTTGCTCTCAGAAACCTCCCCTGCCCCCCTTCCATACCCTATTCCCCTCTCTGCCCTGAGCATCTCCTTATGCCATGCTCCCTGATGTTTGGGCAAGGCCTAGGAGTCAAATATGAAGCCTGATGCTGCAAGAGTTGCTTGTGACTGCACTAAGTCCTCACCAACATAGTTGGTAGGGAGCTGGTTTGACAGCAGGCATCAGCTATGAAACGAAGGGCTGGAACAAGTTCCCACAAGTAGGTTACCAGACAAGAGCATCTTGCCATTGGAGCCCAACACCAAACATTCCCCTTCTCTCTGGTCTTAATTCAGAAGTGAATTTGACATCCACAAGAGCGGGTGAATGGAGAGTTGGTTCTTTGGATCATCATCTAAGCTGATGCAGTAGCAGTGTGCCTCCAGGTACTGTCTGGGTTAGCGGGTGTCACTGCACCCCAGGGTGTCTTGAGAGCCCTGAGAGCCCTTTAAGTGTGCTGCAGGGTGCCACACCTTGTTAGCAGTGTAAGTGTGCAAACACTATTCACAAGATAATCCCAGAAATTTCAAAGAAGAGTCCCTAGTTCGAAAACCATTCTGCTCTCCTCGGATCTGCTTGAGCTCTTTGCTACAGACTTGCTCTGGGTTTTTTTTTTCTATAGTCAAAACCCAAGTGAAAACTAAAAGCTGGCATTTTTGAGGAGCCTTGAGGCTAAAAGAGTTGAGACCCATTGGCTCAGGTTCTCTCATGGGGCCATTTGGAGATAAAGGGCACTCATTTCCCGCGTGCATCCAGTTCTGCCTGCTGTGGACAATGTTTAGGTTGATGACAAGGACACGTTGCTGCTAGAAAAAGGTCGGGAAAAACAGGTGCTTTCTGAACTAGCCTTTGGGTAAGGCTGTGGGAGGTCCCCTGATGTCTAGGGGTGCCGGCTATGCTTGGGACACCACAGCAGAAGTGGGGTGCTGGCTGGGTCAGTGGTTGGAGCCAGCACGACCAATTCGCGTTCCTGTTTTGGCCTCCGGCTGTCCCAGAGCAGACAGACAGATCTGCCATTGCTTTCCAGGAGCCGGCAGAGGCATGGTTGTGGTCCCCATTACGCCAGGGCAGTGATTCTCACCCAAGGTGCCGCTGTGCTCTGGGATGCCGTGAGGTACTTCCAAGGGTGCTGAAGGATGCCATGCGGTGTTAGCACTGTCAGGTGTGCATAAGTCACAAGATGAACCCAGGTGCTTCAATAGGAATCCATAATGCCCAAAATATTTTGCCGTGTTGTGGTCTGAGTTCTTTGCAATGGGAGAATTGCTCTGTTTCACTTTTGTCTTTTTTTTTTTTTTTCCTATAAAAGAGTAAACTAAGAGCTGTCATTGTCCAAGGGGTGCATCAAGCCTAACAAGGGGTGCCTTGAGCCTATAAAGGTTGAGAACCACTGTGCTTGAAGCTGTCCAGACAGAATAGGAAGATATACCTTCATGAGCTCACATGGAGACCCATGTGGGATCTCACTGGGTTTGGAAATGGTTATCCAATGGCAGCTCTTCACCTCTCCATCAAAACCATTTGTCCTCGGTTGAACAGTAACCTTTTGTTTGTCTAGGTCCTGTTACAGAGATCAAGGACTGTGTTTGCTTCAGTTAGTCAAAACTCTGCTGGCCTGTCTCCTGGCCTGGATCTTTGCTCTCTCTGTATTGAAATACAGAGAAAGCCCATTTTCAGAGAAAGACCTCAGCCCTTGAGGAGATGAGGTGCAGGATCCTAGCAGATCAAGTATCAGTGTATATCCTGCATGTGAGACCAGCACTTTTTACTCCTTGTCCTGACCCAGCAAGTACCTGTCAGAAACGTGCTCAGTCTTAATGGCTTGCCAACTTATTCCAGACAGGGGCGTGTATCATTTTACAGTCCATGAAAGCAAGGGAATCCCTGCACTGATCTCAAATCAAGGTTAAGATGGGAAGGGCTGGCTTCGTTGGGATCCTGTGTTGTTCTTTTGTCGTCTTTGGGGTAGAACATCATGTGTGCATTTCCATAATGGGGAAGGTGTCGAACCAGCTGATGAGTCAGACTCCCTCTGCAGTGTATTTATTGTCCCGTAGAGCCTGGGTCAGGAGTTGGGCCCCAGGTCACCAAGTGCAGTATGAACACGTAAGAAGGGCAAACTCCCTATATTGATCTCAAAGGGCCATTTTCTAATTCTAATTGGAGTTACTGGCAGTCTTTCCATTGACCTCAGTAGGCCTTTGGCTTCAGCCCAAAACATGAGGGTAAAATAAATGAATAAACAGAGGGGAGGGAGGGTGCATGAAATGAACAGTAAAATAGCTGTGTTTCTGCCAAGGCTAACGTTGCGCACGGTGTAGCTTGCCAGCCTGCTTAGTCATGAGCAATGCGACAGACAGCTAAAAGCAGTAATGCCCTGCAGAACCCGATCCAAAGAAGACGGTTTTGATGGGGGTCTAATGTCTTAACACTTTACAGCAGGGGCCCTGGTTCCACTTGTAGAAGGGCACTATGTATGGTCTCAAACAACCCCTGACCCCCGACTTACGCAGCAATTACAGGCTGGCTCTGAATGGCACTGGGGCTTGGTTGCATTATTTCAGCTCGCTGGTTACTTAGGACTAAGTATTAGCTTGGTGCTTCCCTCTACCCATTGCTCTTTGTATCTGCCTTCATTTTCCTCCTGAATAAGTTATTTTAGGCTGTTCTCATAATATTCAGTAAACCAGTGGGAATATGTCATGCTATGGTCTGCAGGCCTGTTTGAGAGGAACAGTGCCCCATTTGGGAGTACTGTCACAGGCAGTGGGAGGCAAGACGGTCTGAAATGCAGAAGAAAATATCATTGATGCCTATGGATTTCATGTTTAAAATGTTGGCCAGAGCTGTCATCTGAGAGGACCTCATGGCTCTTAGGAATCCCCTTCCACCTAATATTACGGCTCATTGGAATAGCTGTATTTTCAGTGCTGTGGAGACCAAGCACGTTATCAGCTGATGAATTCACTTCCACCCACCTTTGCAGTAGCGTCCCCTCCTTTCTTCCCCTTTTCCCTATTCTTTGTATTTAAATTATTTTATTCCTTTCTGTTTAGTATGCAGGCTGTCCTCAAGTCCAGTCATAGCATCTGATGAAGAAGTAGACCTTAACTTTCAAAAGCTCATGCTTCTGAGTCTATAGGGTGTCACACTGCTATGCCTTCTGTCTAAATTCTCTTCAGTGTGACTTTAGTAGTTAATTCCTCCAGCAGGTAAGGGGGGGATGTTTAAACAGAACCCTCTGTAGGTGCAGAACAGTGAGTAGAGATGGAAAAGGCAGCTTCTGCAAGCATTTAACATTCCTAATTCTCCTCGTCTTTGAGCTGGCCATGCTACAAGCAGGTAACTCCGTGTTCCCACCCCAGACAATTCATAGTTTAGGGCAGTGGTTCTCAACGGGGTCCTGCAGCACTGTGGGGTGCCCTAGGATCCTGTCAGGGGTGCCTGCATGATTCACAAGATAAACCCAGAGATTTCAAATGGGAAGCTATAGTGTTAAAAACATTCTGTCTTTCTAAATTCTTTGCAGCAAAATGGCTCTATTCTTTTGCTGTGGTCAAAAATTGAGTGGAAATTAGGAGATGGCATTTTTCAAGGGGGTCTAGAGTCTAAAAACGTTGAGAAACACTGGTCCAGGAGCATGAAAGCAGGCAACAAGTGAGAGGAGATCTTACATGCTGTCTTATCATAGGCAGAGTGGTCAAGTGACTTACGTGCTTAGATCCTCAAGGTGGGTGGTTTCAGCAGTAGTATTACATGTTCCCATTTTACAGATCTGTACCATGCGCCTTCTGTACCTTGTATGGATGATCAAAGACCAGCACTTGTGTTTTATATGGAGGAGAAATATTTTGAAGATGCTTTAAATTTCTAGATAACAGAATATGAGGAAAATCAAAGAGATAAGACCTGTGGCAAGATAATATTCAACTTTTTTTTTTTTTTTTGGCTACATTTGTTTATACTGTATGCCCCAGCCTTTCCCTTGGAGGCTTGCCTTTCCATGTTATATAAAAACCTGCTTGCAGTTCATATGACATTCTGCCTATAAATCTAAGGGTGGGAGCCCCTTCTAGGAGGACTCTGGTGGCCCCATACGTGCCAGCTGGAGGAGACTACTCCTTGGTGGACGTGTGTTTCTGCAAGGGTTTCATTGCTTTGCGTGGGTCTCCTGGCCTCGCTTGAACTGGCAGCTTTCCCTCTGCCTCGTGTGCTTCGTTGATCATTTTTCTGGTTTGATGGTGTCACTCTTCTAACTTCAGCTGCCTGGTGCTGATTTTCTCCCCTTGTCTCACCTAGCTTTCATTTCCCAGTGTTATTGACTCCAGTGCCCCGTCGAGCAGAAGCCTGGGTTCTCTTGTGGCAAGAGGCTCTTGGGATACTGGTTGTAGTGTCCTTTCCTCGGAAAGGACCCCATGTTGCAGCTACACCGGGTCTGTTGGCTAGGGAAGGTACAGATTTTGTGTTTTCCCACCTTGTTGCTGAGTAGGGAAATATTCTCTTATTTCATAGACTTCATAGACATTAGGGCTGGAAGGGACCTACCTCGGAAGATCCTCGAATCCACCCCCTGCCCCAGGGCCGGAAGTCAGCTGGGGTAACTGCATATTGTCAGATGCAGTTGGGAACTCTCTCTGCTTGTACTGGTCTGATTGGACGGGTTTTGTTTTGTTTTTTTAATTTCATGTCTTGGGCCAACTCGGCTCCGAATTCTGTCAGCTGAGCAGAGCTCGGTCATAGTTTCATAGTTGGTCGGGTCAGAAGGGACCTGAGCAGATCATCAAGTCCGACCCCCTGCCATGGCAGCAAAAAGTACTGGGGTCAGAAATTTCTGTTTTCCTTGATCCTCCCGATTTTCGGGTAATGGACTGAGGAGGGAGACAAGGATTGAGGTAGTCGACCGAAGACTGTGGTGCTGGTGTCGTCATGAAGGCTTTGGCTTCCACGATCACAGTCCAGTCTTTGGTGAGAGAGGCAGTGGTCTGCTGGGAAGAGATGGTCTCCACCTCGTTTCACTGGGAAGGAACCTCTTCTCAGCCAGAACGGTCGTTCAGGTCTGTACGGCGCTTTCACCAGCAGGTATCCTACCTCCTAGGCCCTTCAGCCTGGAGCTTCAGGTGCTCCCAAATCCATGGCAGGTGTCCTACCTGCAAGCTCTAAGCTGGGAGGCCTTGGCATGCACATGCCCCACAGTCTCACTTTTGATACCCAAAAGGCTGAAGAAGCAAGTTGGACGGAAAGCCCAGGAGCTGTCCCCCATAACTATAAATTGTGTAGCCGAGATCCTTGCATTTGGAGGCATTTGAAGACCTTTGCAGGGGTCAGCTTGCTCGCAGGGAAGGGACGGACTTTCACCCTCTAACTACACCGGAGACCTTCAAGGCCGAGAAGAAAGGTATCGCCCCTGCCAGGTAAGTAAAAACACCTGGGTCAAAAACCGCATGGTATCTCCCCTGTGAGATCACAGCAGTTCAGTACTAAGAGGCTGTGTGAGGGGCAGGGATTAGAGGGGAGCTGAGGCTTCTCCCTCACTGGATATTGTGGGGGGTTCTCACCTGAGGTGCATGCGTGGCTACTTACTGCGGAGGATAGACTGGAAAAGAGATGAGCTTTATTTATCCTTCAACATAAAAACGCCCTTATTTTTCAAGCATTGGAGGGCTCTGGGGCTTGATAATGATCATACAGACAGTGCAATGCTGAGGCTGCTCCTTACTCCTTGAGTTAAAGTATCGCTATATCAAAAAGCTAGAGAGGACCAGGGAAAGAGTAACTGGATTGTAGTAGCAAGTTTTGGAAGAAATATTATTTTTTTTTTCTTTCTGATTTTGTTCAGAGCTTCTTGAGAAATGTTTCCAAGGAAAAGTTTTCACAGTGGAATTTTTCCAAAAATCTTCCCAAAATTGTGTTTTGCAAGCATCGTTTTGTGTTGGCGGGAAGAGATCTTTCTGATGAGGTATTCTGATACCTTTTATTTTTCCATTAGGCATAAAGTGGGGCAGGATGGAGTAAAAGAAAGGAGCAGTGCTTTTTTTTCTCACGAAAAAATGTGCACATGAAATGTTCCTTTAGAAACTGTTCATGAAAAATAAATAAAAATAGTATTGCCTGAACAAAACGAACATATTTAATAGAGATTTTCAGTTTGGTCCTAAGGGCATTATTTTCTGTTGAAAAGAAAAGCTTTGTTAGAAAACTGTCAACCCAGTTCATGCAGAGTCCTGATGCTTCAGGAAATGAGAGGCAAGAATCCTTGTGGGAGATCCCTTTTATTGGACTGGCTGCATGGTTGGGATAGACATAGGTAAGCTTTTGGGTGTCGCAGTACCCTTCCTCAGGCCTCCATGTGCTCAGTAGCAGATGGAACAAAAGCTTGTGCAAAACTCTGTGAATAAAAACAAGATGCAAGAGAAACAATCAGGTAGCCAACCTGCAGGAGAGATGCACTGAAAACCTGATGATGGAGAAACAGGATTGTTTGAGAGGGTCATTATCTTATTACCTTGCAGTAAATGCTGACATGATGCTTCCCACATGGGATGTGCTGTGTGCTTAAGGGCCTGGTAAGCTTCAGGCTGGAAAGCTCCCTAGGGATGGTTGGGATATTTCAGTGGACCAGGAAAGGGAGCTAAACTGGGACTAAGGAGGTGTGGGTTGAATTTGCTCTGCCACTGCCTTCCTGAGTGACATTGGGCACATTCCCTAGTCCCTGTAAGACATGGAGACTAGTCTTTCAGAAGTATGTGGGGATGATGCATTAAGGATCATGAGGCCCTTGGCTCTCCTGCTGATGGAAGGTGTAAAAGTATCGTCAAGGATCAAGATTATTTCCTGGAAGCAAGTTACGTGGTGGTGGTTTGTTAACGCAAGGCAGGCAGCAAGCTAAAGTGCAGGCAGGACCCAGTCAGGGCGGGTGAGTGCTCCAGGCATGGGGAATGGAAGAGGAGGTAGTGAGGGAGGGGTGCAGGGAAGAGGGGATGAAAAGTAGCTTCCTTATCCTTCCAAACCATTTACCTGCAGCTAATTCTCTTCTTGCAACCAACGGGTAAAGGAGGAGGGAGGAGTTGATGTGAGGAGGGAGGAGAATCTGCCCCCCTGCAACCCCCCAGCATTGGATGTTTTGAGCACAAGTGGTTATGCCTGACCCAGGCTCTGCACTGCAGGAACAGGGGCACTAAATTACCTGTGCACTTGGGCAGCGCCATCCCCTCATTTCCAGCTTCTGTTGCACGCCTTGACATCGCTCCATTGCCCTGCATGTGTAATTTTGCGTGTCATTGCCCTTAATTGTATGCTTACAGCGTCCTCTTTTAAAATTCAGCCCTTCTATCAGCAGTAGGTAGTAGCAGGTTTAATAGGGTGTTTGAATTCCTATAAAAATTAATCAGGAGCTCTCTGCGATAAGAGTCAGGCAGGGAGCCATGTGGTTCATATCTACTGTTGATAAACTCATTATAGAGGCAGAAAACATTTTTGATTGGAGCAGTGACAAAATAATTTGGAGGGGAGCCATGAAGAGAGTGGTTGGTGAGGCTTCGAGCACAGTGGAGATTGAAATGCTGGTGCGTGGAGCTGCGCTGCCAACTAACATTGACTTAGCGTCTCTGGAGAGCTGTAACGGCAAATGCATTTTATTAATGGCAATATTCTTTCAGGAAATGCTGAGGCATTGTTGTTAGAGGTGGAACCGTCTTTCCAAGTGGGATTGCTTGTGTCGGTTTGGAAGTCTTCCAAACCGAGACCTGTTCTGCTTAACTTCCTCGCCGCTGGTAGCTGGTTGAGTATGGTCTCATAGGAGGCCTAAACTGCAAGCCAGAGGCTTGGGGAGGGATGCTGCAGTTTTCTCTGTGCCTGCTGCTCTATAGCTGTACCCGTGTTTCTTTGTCCTGAGAGGGAAGATTGTTTGCATTGATTGGTGTAGGGCGAGAGCACCCCGGGGAAGCAGAGCAGGCATTTTCTGTTGCTTGTGCTTTGATTACAGTTCGTTCAGCGTGCAGCGTTCCCGCACGTGAGGCCCACGTTACCTGCTATCGACTGCCTGCTTTAACAAATACTTCCTGTTCTGAAGTTTTTCCTCTCTGCTTGGTCCTTTGCTGGAGTTTCTCAGATTCGCAGCTTTGCTCATGTCCTTCTTACAGCTGCATCTCCTGTGGGTGTGGGCCAAACCCCTGTAAATTCTTGGTTTCCTGAGAAAATGGCTTCCGTCCCTGTATGCAGCCACGGCAGCTGGAGTCGCCCAGCCTCCAACCTGGCTGGACGGGCTGAACAGAGGGCTCGGGAGACTAAAATTTCTCTCCTGGATGGGAACAGTCCATAATGGGGGCAAATCAGCAGGGTTTTATAGAAATTACTTTGCAAAATAAAAGGAGCTAAGTGATGTTATAATTCCTCTAAGGCTTTTAGCTATCATATAGTTTCATAGTTGGTAGGGCCGGAAGGGACTTCAGCAGATCATCAAGTATGCCCCCCGCCATGGCAGGAAAGAGTATGGAGGTCAGACGACCCCAGCAAGGTGATTGTCTAGCCTTGTCTTAAAGACCTCCAGGGTAGGAGCCAGCACCACGTCTCTTGGAAGTTGGTTCCAGACCCTAGCTGCCCTGACCGTGAAGTAGCGCCTCCTGATGTCTAATCTGAATTTACCCTCTGCCAGCTTGTGACCATTACTCCTGGTCACTCCTGGCAGTGCTCGGGGGAACAGGGACTCCCCCAGTGCCTGCTGGTCCCCTCTGACTAGTTTGTAACAGGCCACTAGATCCCCCCTCAGCCTTCTCTTGTATACAATACTGTTGCAGCAATACTGTTCCCTATTAAGTCTTATTAGAGAATTAGTCCAAGAAAAGGACTTATTTCCTCTAAGGCTGTAGGATGTCCTAGGAAAACTGCCATTACGTTTGGTAGGAAGCAGAGTCTGATACGTGGAGGCGAGTTTAGCTCTGAGTGTATGCTTCCCTTGGTGGGTCTGAGGCTGCCCAAGCTCAGGGCATACTTGCTAGGTTTTCTGTAGCACCGGATGTAATACAGATGCATGGATTGATTTGCATGTTTTGAAGCTAGTGTGGATATGGTTGTAAATAACTGTTTATGTTCAACCCAACAGGTGAAAGATTGGAAATGGAGCTGTAGGGATTTTGGCCTGTGTGGCTTAGGGGTGGGATTGGGTGTTTGACAGTGCTGGAGAGTTAATGGTAGGGTGAATGGTACTGTAAATACTGTGTCATGGGGTACCCAGGAGACAGTGGAGTGAGCCTGGGGCTAGTGTGGGACCCTCATTTTTTTGTGCCTGGTGGTGCTCTTACTGCAACTGTTGCATTCTCCTAGATCGGGGTGCTCGGTGTCCAGCTCATAAGTCAAATGTGGCCTGTGGAGTCATTGCATCTGGCCTATGGGGCAGGAAATTTGGTGGTGGGGAAGCGATGATCATTAAAACAGTCACCCTCCTCCTGCCAGTTCCCAACTCCCAAGTGCTGCACTGCTGGTTGCAGCTGGGCCATGCCCCCTCCCTTCCGCATGGATTGGGGTCAGCCCGTGCCTGCTTTCCCACCCACTTTGGGCTGGGCTGAGGCCAGGCCATGCCCCTTTTCCCCTGTAGGTCCAGGTTCCCTCTGCATAGCGAGATGGTGCCCACCACGCTGGCCCTGATGCTGGACTGGGACTACTGGTGGCATCCAGTCTGTGGGCAGATGGGGCACCACTCATGTGGCCCCTGTGGAAAATGCTGAGCACCCACTGTTCTAGAAGGTCTTTACCTGCTTGGATCCAGCAAAGGAGATATACAGGTACCACGAGAGCCATTGGCAGCTGGGAAGAGGCATTGCGGGTTGTGGGTGACATTTTATCTGGGTTGGAGTGGGCTGTGATGCAGGTTGTAGCATGGGATTTTGTGTGACCTGAATGTTGCCTGTTCGGACCTCCCAGGCTCGGACCTCCCAGCCACAAAGTATGGTTTATTTGCAAAGCAGGAAGGCAATAAGTGTCTTTTTCCTTGCAGGGAAGTTGTTGGAGGGAGATTCTGTGGAGTTGAGCTGCAGCGCTGGCCCTGCCAAGGTGATCCTAAAGCCCAGCCAAGCCGTGGTGTTGGACTGTAACCTGGCCCCCGCTGAGCAGTTTATCAACATCACTTGGAAGAAGAATGGCTTTCCATTAGTGGAGCAGGAGCATCTCCATGTGCTTCCAAATGGATCACTCTTCATCTCATCCCAGGCTGCTGCTAAGGAGAGTAAATATCCTGAAAGGACTGGCACTGAGGGTAATTACTCCTGCGTGTCCCAGGGCTCCTTAGGGGCTGTCATTAGTCAAACGGCTGTCGTGCGATGTCCAAGTAAGTGGGGGTTTTTGTTTTGTTTGTGGTATTGATACAGACTATCAATGTGTGAGAAAATGCATCGGTATCTTCCTGGCTCGGAAGCTTGAAACAAATCGCCTCTGAAAATGGATTTCCTTTCAGGGCGTGCGTGATTATCTGTGAAATGAGACGCAACATCTCTTTCCCCAGTTAACTGTTCATTTCTGAGGGAACTTGTCCAGAGAAGCAAGAATCACTTGGAGCCCAAGTCCTGCTCTTCCCTCCGCGACTCGATCTCATCAAGTCGTTTGTCTCAGGCCGTGCTTTCAGCAGGCAGCCGGCCTTCTGTTCCCGACCTCGCTGGGAAAGGTTTAATAAGAACTGTGTGGGCAGCGACTTATTGTGTGAGATCTGGCGCTGGTCCAGACGAGCTGCACCTGTTCACACCAGCTGAGCCTCCAGGCCGCTGCCTTCTGGCATTTCCTCTATGACACAAAGCTGTCTCGTCCTTCGCTAACTTCATGCCTTCCTTCTTTGGTTGCCTCTCTCAGTGGTGCATGGCTGTTCCCCAGCATTTCCGTATTTTATGCCTGTCCACTGGACCACTCTCGTAAAGGAGGATGCTTCAACTCGCATCATTCCTGGGAGTAGCAGGAAGGATCCCTGTTATTGCTCAGGGGTGGTGGTGCTTTCTGTGATGTTGGATGCCTGGAATTGCACTGGCACCGCTCTGTGCCTTATAGTGGTCATTCACCAGGCTGAGATTCCAGCTGCTAAGCTAAGAGGTAAAGGGCTCTGCTCCCAGTACACTGGAGTTGTCTAGTTTTGCAGTGTAGCAGTACTTTTTTTAGTAGATGGAAAGACAGAGGCAACTCCTTGACATTCCAGGTTGCTGCTATGTGAAGAGCAATAGGGAAAAAGGAGCATTGTAAAATGCACTTGTTCCCAATAGATGACATTGGTTCTCCATTTAAATTAGGGCCTCAGCCAGCTGAGTAGTGTCTTAGGTCCGTCTAATACGGGGATGTGGAACGACAAGGCCCTGGTACTAAGTGATGGGTGCTTTGTTGGCTGCCATCAGACTGAACTGATGCTAAAGGCATGTGTTGCTAGAGCTGGAGATGGAAGTTGTCCCACTCAGCTCCTCTGGATTGAGCAGAGAGGGGCATGTGTGTTTGTCTGGGCTGAGATGGTGGCAGGAGTGAATTATCCACAGCAGCCAGTAATTGCAGAAGGCTTTTGGGGGGCACCATGGAGGGGGAGAAGGATCTGAATCTCACAGAAAGCCAGTAAAAATGTTCATAGCACAAGCACCAACCAAAAACTTGTTGAGAACCAAATATTCCCTGCTTCCCACCATTTGTAATGGCACGGGGCCAGATAGCATCCTCAGGTCACATGTGGACAAGAGATGGTTGTACAAGCTCCTCCAGTCGCATGGCAGAACAGGTCACATGACCCAAGGCAGGTCAGCGTGTGCAGACCTGGAGCCAGCAGTGCAGGAGCGGGTCAGGGCAAAGACCCATTGCTCTTGTGTTCCCCTTGCAAGTGAGGGGAGGGAGATGTCATGCAGCTAGAGGATGCACAGAGGAGGAAATCCCATTAAAATAAGGGGTTCCCTTGGGTTGGAGAATGGTCACCAGGAAAACCGGCTCAGGGGACAGGCTCTGCAGCACTGTATGAGATGGATTGAATTGTGCAAAAGGGTTAATAAAGAGAAAAGCAGAACCTGTAGCATTGTTGTTGTTCCTTGTTTGACAGCTCCCGCCTCCACACAGCCTGCGCGATATGGCTCAGTGAGGCTTTGATAAATAATGGAGAGAAACCAACTGGCACTTCTGCAAAATAGGCAGTAAAATCACTGCAGCCGTCCTTGCCTGCGTGGTTCACTGCGAGTTGTACAGCTAAAACGTATGCAGCAAACAATGCAGAGTTTGTCAGTGAGAGAGCTGAGCTCTGCTCTAAATTTCTTGTCTGCTGCTGATAGGAGTCCTGCAAAATCAGAGAACCTGGCTTGCCTTTAGTGTTTTTTCAGGGTTAACCTGGACTGGATTATTCTTTGAGTTATTCTTCATCTCGAATACTTTTTCCCCCATAATTTGTGTCAGACATTAACTCAACAGTGAACAGGAGAGAGGCCGCATGTATCCATGTGTGTGCACTCACAATGGACTTGTGATTTTGCAGCTTGGCAGGGCCAGAAGCTCAAATGTGCTCTTCAAATGACTCAACTTCAAATAGATGCCCTTTTTGCGTGGAGGTTTGCCATGCACTGTTTGCCATGCACTGTTGTTTGTATTAGGATTGTGTCCAAAAGCTGCAATTACAGCTGAGATTCTGCTGAGCTAAATACTGTACAAATGCACGGGAAATGCAAACCATGCGCCAGAAATTGCAAGTGACTTGCAGCAGTTGCAGTGGCTGTGTGCCAGGCCTGACCGGGAAGGAACCAAGAGTCTCTGGCTCTTTAAAGCAGGAGTTTCTGCTGACTAACTGGAATAAAAGCCGCTACTCTCAGCCTGACATTTTCTGTTTATGGCCATGTCGCCACAGGAGGAGAAAGGCGCTTCATAGTAAGAATGAGTTATGTATGCAAGATGTTGGGGTCCCTGTTTATGACACAGTGTATGGATTTGCTGTGTGCAGTGAGTTCCTGCAGAGTCGAGGTGTGGAGTGCCTTGCAGCTTTGGGCCTAGGTTGCTTATTGAACGACTCATAAAGCATCCCATGTAAGTCTATGGACACAAAGGTTGGACTTGAATATATAAGGAGGCTAGTGTGGGAAGCAGGCACTTCTCTTTGATGAGGGAGGCTGTTGTTGGTGGATCTCCATCTCCTTGAGTCAGTTTGGACCCAAAGCAGCAGAGGGGAGGTGGGGGTGGGAGGAGGGAGCCCTGCTTGTTACAGGCTGATCAATGAGTCTGGGTTGTGGCAGGTGTATTCCCAAATGCTAGAAAACAAAAAGGTGAGCCTAATTTAGTCCCCACGTTTTTCTATTCAGTAAACACACTTTGGAAGGAAGAAGGATGCCTTGGCTTTCAGAGCTGCTCAGATCCTCCCAAGCTGTTTCGTTTGTATTTTTTAAGGGCTAAAAACATTTTCCTTCTTATCAGGTTAGTAAAATAATTCAGCAAGATCTAGATGATGGTCCTGCATGAAAATAGCAACATCCCTTTAATTCTAGCCTCAGGAGGAGGTGCCAAGATGCTGTGATTAGAAGCAGATACTCCTTTCATGAGCTAGAGCAGGGTGGCACCCAGTTTGGCATTGCTCAGTAGCTTGTTCCTGGTAGTAAGTTACAGTAAGTCGATCGCTGTCCTTTGAAACAGGAATGAAGATTTA
>NW_017728911.1:36872083-36879712 GCF_001723895.1 Crocodylus porosus | reverse complement strand
GATGGTTGTACAAGCTCCTCCAGTCGCATGGCAGAACAGGTCACATGACCCAAGGCAGGTCAGCGTGTGCAGACCTGGAGCCAGCAGTGCAGGAGCGGGTCAGGGCAAAGACCCATTGCTCTTGTGTTCCCCTTGCAAGTGAGGGGAGGGAGATGTCATGCAGCTAGAGGATGCACAGAGGAGGAAATCCCATTAAAATAAGGGGTTCCCTTGGGTTGGAGAATGGTCACCAGGAAAACCGGCTCAGGGGACAGGCTCTGCAGCACTGTATGAGATGGATTGAATTGTGCAAAAGGGTTAATAAAGAGAAAAGCAGAACCTGTAGCATTGTTGTTGTTCCTTGTTTGACAGCTCCCGCCTCCACACAGCCTGCGCGATATGGCTCAGTGAGGCTTTGATAAATAATGGAGAGAAACCAACTGGCACTTCTGCAAAATAGGCAGTAAAATCACTGCAGCCGTCCTTGCCTGCGTGGTTCACTGCGAGTTGTACAGCTAAAACGTATGCAGCAAACAATGCAGAGTTTGTCAGTGAGAGAGCTGAGCTCTGCTCTAAATTTCTTGTCTGCTGCTGATAGGAGTCCTGCAAAATCAGAGAACCTGGCTTGCCTTTAGTGTTTTTTCAGGGTTAACCTGGACTGGATTATTCTTTGAGTTATTCTTCATCTCGAATACTTTTTCCCCCATAATTTGTGTCAGACATTAACTCAACAGTGAACAGGAGAGAGGCCGCATGTATCCATGTGTGTGCACTCACAATGGACTTGTGATTTTGCAGCTTGGCAGGGCCAGAAGCTCAAATGTGCTCTTCAAATGACTCAACTTCAAATAGATGCCCTTTTTGCGTGGAGGTTTGCCATGCACTGTTTGCCATGCACTGTTGTTTGTATTAGGATTGTGTCCAAAAGCTGCAATTACAGCTGAGATTCTGCTGAGCTAAATACTGTACAAATGCACGGGAAATGCAAACCATGCGCCAGAAATTGCAAGTGACTTGCAGCAGTTGCAGTGGCTGTGTGCCAGGCCTGACCGGGAAGGAACCAAGAGTCTCTGGCTCTTTAAAGCAGGAGTTTCTGCTGACTAACTGGAATAAAAGCCGCTACTCTCAGCCTGACATTTTCTGTTTATGGCCATGTCGCCACAGGAGGAGAAAGGCGCTTCATAGTAAGAATGAGTTATGTATGCAAGATGTTGGGGTCCCTGTTTATGACACAGTGTATGGATTTGCTGTGTGCAGTGAGTTCCTGCAGAGTCGAGGTGTGGAGTGCCTTGCAGCTTTGGGCCTAGGTTGCTTATTGAACGACTCATAAAGCATCCCATGTAAGTCTATGGACACAAAGGTTGGACTTGAATATATAAGGAGGCTAGTGTGGGAAGCAGGCACTTCTCTTTGATGAGGGAGGCTGTTGTTGGTGGATCTCCATCTCCTTGAGTCAGTTTGGACCCAAAGCAGCAGAGGGGAGGTGGGGGTGGGAGGAGGGAGCCCTGCTTGTTACAGGCTGATCAATGAGTCTGGGTTGTGGCAGGTGTATTCCCAAATGCTAGAAAACAAAAAGGTGAGCCTAATTTAGTCCCCACGTTTTTCTATTCAGTAAACACACTTTGGAAGGAAGAAGGATGCCTTGGCTTTCAGAGCTGCTCAGATCCTCCCAAGCTGTTTCGTTTGTATTTTTTAAGGGCTAAAAACATTTTCCTTCTTATCAGGTTAGTAAAATAATTCAGCAAGATCTAGATGATGGTCCTGCATGAAAATAGCAACATCCCTTTAATTCTAGCCTCAGGAGGAGGTGCCAAGATGCTGTGATTAGAAGCAGATACTCCTTTCATGAGCTAGAGCAGGGTGGCACCCAGTTTGGCATTGCTCAGTAGCTTGTTCCTGGTAGTAAGTTACAGTAAGTCGATCGCTGTCCTTTGAAACAGGAATGAAGATTTACAGTAGCAAATGACTTGTATGTTTTGACAGCAGCCACGTGCGCTCTCTCTCCTTCTTTCACCCAGTGTACTGGCTTCCTCATCTCCGTGTAGATGTAAATGCGCGGTCAGTCTAAGCAGAACTGGTCCAGTTGACCAGGTGACTTTGGCCCATGCAGCAATGCACCTGCTTAACAAAACACAGGGGTAGCTGGAATGACCGAAAAGCCACGTTTTCTGAGAGTGCGCAACTGTAGTGTGTGCCTGGGTCTCAGCTGTGCTGGGGGAATGCAATAAGGTGTGCTGAAAAAGTCACTTAAATTGATGCATGCTGTGGGTTTTATCCTTGCTTTGGGACCAGCTGCTGAGCACAAGTGTCGGGCTCCAAGCATGCCCTCCTTTTTGTAGTGTGGCTTTGGGCTTGGGTTCTGGTATTCTGGGAGGGCCTGCGCATGTGGTGTTGACAACTGAAACAACAGCTTTCTGCAAGGAGAGAGAGCCGGGGCTTTTCAAAAGGCGGTGGCTGCATCACTGCCAGGGTGGATTTGATTTAAATCAGATCAATTAAAATTATGATTTAAATCAGTGGTCAGGAAGCCTTGATTTAATCAGTGCTTTCTACAAAAAGTGCATTCTTGTTATTTGTTGTCCTTTATTCATTTAACTTCTTGAAACTGCACTTTTGCAAAGAGGTGTAAGGGCTTGACCATGTGTCCACAAGCTTGCAGAGAGACAAGAGGGCTAATGGGTGGGTACTTACTGATTAGGTGTGTTATCTCTCATCTCCATATCCTGCTGTTAACAAGGATGTGATCTCTAGAGACACAAATCCAGTTTGAGAACTAAAACTAAGCATCACAGAGATGCTTAATGGGATCTTCTACTGAGTCCCATTGGGTAGAGTGGTTTTCTTTTAATCTTTACTAATCTGTAGGGGAGCATCTAGGAACCCCATATAATTGGGCCCGTAATATAGTCCATGGCCTGTTGTGTCCTAGTTATAAAACTTTTAAATATGTTACATGAATATATAGTCTCAGATAGTATATTATTAGAAGTTATAATCATCCGTATTCCACAATATCTTTGAGCTTTAACATAACTAAATAAAAAAAATATATATACAATTACTTTATTATTTTAAACAGGCATCTTAAAAAAATAATCTGACTTTAATTTTTTTTTTTTTTTGTAATGTTGTTTTTTATCTACCCTGATCATGGCGAGCTTTTAAAAATAGAGGGAGGCCTCTCTGGGAAGGCTGTTGTAGACCAGTGACTGAAGAGTTTGGAGGCTGCTCTGCAGACTTCCACACCGCAGACTTGGGGTTGACCTGCCCTGACTGCTGCAGTGTTGCAAAGTTAGCTCATGTGCTGGAGGTAGCGAATGTGTGGCTGGGGTGTAGTTGGTCTTATCAGAAATATTGCCAAGCAAACCTTGCTGCCTCCGTTACACTTGGTAGCAGCAGAGCAAGGGCTTGCACTTTGTCAGGGGAAGATGTATGAGAAGAGTCCATGTTGGCAATGACGGCACACCGAGAGCCTTATCACCGACATGCTGCTGTCCTCAGGCGCCCGGCAGAGTCTATTAAGGTGCTGTGGGAAGTAGCCGAGAGAGATGTAATGGATCGCAGGCTCAAGATTTACTTTCTTGGGGTGTAGTGGGGCCAAACAGATGTGGGCTTTGCTTTTCTCTTTGAAGCTCTTTGATGGCCCAACATCAGCAGCTGCTTATGGTGTTGAGGAAGCTTCTTAATTCACAAGCCGGCTGCGCTGAGCAGATCACACTAGCAGGAACAGGACTTTAATTTTGCAGACATAGGTGTGGTCCGATCAGATCTTGGTCTATCAGCATTATCCATGGCATCGGAGCCAGAATGCTCCCATCCTCTCATGGGAAGTGGCAGGCAGGGCCTAATACCCTGATTCATGCCTTTTTGGGTCAGATGCCTACATTTGACTGTTGGGCCCCTTTACACTCCCAGAAAGGAGAGAGAGAGCCATGCAGGCCATTTGGAGCCTTAATGAGGTTCCTAGGCCTCATATAGTCCTGAAGTAAACAACCTTGCTACAGCTGTTTTATGATATATCAGTGATCATTGCCCCTGGTATTCAGCACGCATGGTCTGATGCAAAGTGAGGATTATAAAAAGGGGAGCTGTGGGATGGGGGGTCCCAATCAGATACACAAGGGGAATCCATTCCAAATGCAGGTGAGAATTGAGAGCTTGGTTTTGCTTCTGGCTGAGATTACCAGCACTGGCCCCCATGGAGGAGGGAACAGGAATGGAAATGGGCAAGGTCAGTTGTAGGACAGTAAGAAAAGGGTGAGAGAAGAGGGAAGGAAAAGGCTGCAACAAGCAGGAATGGGAGCACAGAGACTCAGCCTGAATCATTCAAGGACAATTGGTGTCAACTCCATGTTAAAGCATCAGGTCTTCAGTGCTGGGTATGTGTTCACAAGGAGATGCCCATCCTGGGCATGGCAGAGGCTGTTCCTCACACCTCGTGTCCACTCCTCTTCTGACCCACAGTTTTCTCTAGCAGTGTAGTTTGGATTAGGGTTGCCTGGAAGTTTTTGATAGACATGCCAACTTCCCTTCTCCCCCCTGCAAAAAAAAAAAAAAAGAAACCCTTTTGAAACACGTGTGTGTCTGCTTTTTTTTTTTTTTGGAAAAGTTTGAGTTGTCATAAACCTGCCTCTCAAAAGGTCAAACTTTCTGCACAGAAGGTGGCCTTACCCTGACCTGCTCTAATTCCTTCCTGTCATGTGGTAACTTCCTTAGAAAGTTAAAAGAGAAGTCCCTCCTGTGTTGAGTGACTACAATAAGCCTCTAGTCATCGAGTGGTTAGCAACACCAGAGAAATCTGGTCCCTCAGGACAGTTGGCTTCTGATACAGGCCAGACTCGAATGTGCTGGGCTGGGCACACATCCAGACTATCTTAATGATGTTTGTTTCCAGAGCTCACTTTTATTTTTACTTGCAGAGCAATTGCTTTTACTGGATTGAATGATACTGGAGATGTTCTGGTCATGTTCTCAAGTGGCATCTCTGGGAAGGGGGTTTTCAAGCTGCAGGCATCGTTCTCTTCCCTTGCAGAAACATCAGCAACAGCAAAAGGAGAGGTCAATCTGGCAAGGTGCTGAGCGTCTCCAGCCTGGTGCTGAGCGTCTCCAGCCTGGTGCTGAGCGCCCTGTTGTAATGGGGCAGCTTGCCCCTTGATGAGCCCAGTGGCAGCCCCCCACTTTGATTATAAGACCCAGCTGGGAAGGGGAGGGTTTAGGTTTGCTATAGTGGCCTGAGAGTGGTTTAGTTGGGTCTTGCTGGGGGCTCCTTTTGCGTTGCACCGATGGTCTTTTTGTTCACATCCATGCACTGTACCATGACGGCACTCTGGGTGCAGTGTCCCCCTTTCCTGGGTCCATAAGCCTGCATGCAAGTCTTCATTCCAGTCGGGGAACAAAATCTATCCTCTTTGGGAGCATCTTGATCAAAGCAAGAGCCTGAGGTAGGAATGATGGGCTATGGTGGAGGCTGACGGGGTGCCTGGAAGTTTTGATGGTGGGGAGGTTCATGGCTGGTTTTTCTCAGGAACAGTTACCAGCCTGCCAGACTGAAGTGCTCCCAGGGGGTGCCCTGGGAACAGCACTGTCCGGTGTCTCCTTGTTGCCTTCAGCTACAAAATTAAAGATAGTGGAGAAGGCTTAAGGACATCAGAAACATGGTTGAGATGGGATCTACTAGTGCCTCTATAGAAAGCATCTCTTTAAATGATTGGGACCAGGGCATGAAGTGGAAGGGCTGTCAATGAAGAGGAATGCAAAGCTGTGATGCCTGCTGTAGTGGACCTTCCTTATGAGCGACTGGAACTGATGCCAGCTAGTGCTCAGATACACCTGGAAAGCACTGCAGATAGTGTTGATGACACACAAAGCATGTGAAAGGACCTTAGAGAGTTTAAACACAGGCAGGACATAACGGAGCCTGTTCTACCTTTGATGTCCAAGTTGGTGACGTTCTGAGCACCTTTTGAGGACAGATCTTCAGATGGACTTACACAGAGGTTAGTGAGGGCAGAATGTGGCCTAGCATCTCCTGTCTGGCAGCCCTGAAGGAGGAGTGGTTGCTGGTAAAGGAAGGGCCTCCGTCTGATCTTGGAGGGAGAGTTCGAGGCACAGGGTTGTAACAGCTGCCTGTCAAAATGACAAGGCTCCTATGGTCCCACTTGATGCAAGTGCTGCCCCAGGAGGTGACTTTCCATCTATAAATGGAAGGGAGATGAAAGGTGCCAGCTTGGGGTGAGCAGCTTTCCACGTTTTAGTCCCAGGAAAAGAAACGTTGAGATCGGAGACATGAAACCTCCCTCTTCAGTGTCCTGGAATAAATTTCCCTGCATTCAGAAATGGTCTCCAGAGTTATTTTAAGGACATGAGCCCTGATAAATGACCATTCTTTGACTTAAATGCTATGCTGGGTTAGACAATAACAGGAATGCAATGAGGAGTTACTCCTGTAACTCCTCTCATGCAGTGATCTTGCCAGATGCTAGTAATTGCAGCTTCCTAGCATGCAGTAGGAATATTATCCCCATTTAGCTCTGGGGAAACTGAGGCACGGGTTATTTTGGTGTTACCCAGAATCTGTGGACCCCAGATTTCCTGATGTGAAAATGTGTTTATCTGGCTGGGTAAGATCCTCTTGTAGAAAGATAAGGACATCCCAGTCCTGAAGAGCATGGACTTAGCTTTACCATCTGTGAGTGACCTTACTGAAGCCAGAAGGTGCGCTCACAACATGGATTCTCAGCAGGGGTTGGTTCCCCGAGAATTTGGTTATAATCTTAGGCTTTTTTGCTTAAAAATCTGAGGTGGGTCTTGTTCCAGAGAACATTCCAGCCTCCCCGTTTTTTCCTTTCCTCAGACATTTGTAGTACTGAATACCTTGGAGCTACATTTCATAGATTTCATAGACATAAGGGCTGGAAGGGACCTCGGAAGATCGAGTCCAGCCCCCCGCCCAAGGGCAGGAAGTCAGCTGGGGTCATAGGATCCCTGCAAGATGAGCATCCAATTTACTCTTGAAGGTGTTCAGTGTAGGTGCTTGAACCACCTCCAACGGTAGGCTGTTCCAGACCTTGGGGGCTCGGACAGTAAAGAAATTCTTCCTTATGCCCAGCCCGAAACGGTCTTGCTCATCCCTTGGGGCGCTCTGGAGAACAAACATTCCCCCAGATCCTGGTGGTCACCCCAGTAAACTTATAGGTATCCATCAGATCACCTCTAAGCCTGCTTTTCCAGGCTAAAGAGCCCCATGGCTCTCAGCCTATCGTCGTAAGGTCTGTTTTCCTGACCTCTGATCATGCACGTGGCTCTTCTCTGCACCCTCTTAAGCTTCTCCACATCCTTTTTGAATTGTGGAGCCAAAACTGGATGTGGTACTCAGCTGCAGCCTCACCAAGGCCCAGTACAAAGGGAGAATGACGTCTCGGGATCTGCTTGAGAAGCATCTGTGGATGCACGCCAGTGTTTTGGTTGCTTTACTAACCGCAGCATCACACTGCAGGCCCATGTTCATCTTGTGGTCAATGATGACCCCCAAGTCTCTTACTTCCATAGTGCTAGCCAGCGTAGCACTGCCAAGCCTATAAGGATGCTGCAGGTTTTTCTTCCTAAGGTGGAGAACCTGGCATTTTTAGTGTTAAACACCATCAGGTTCTC
>NW_017728911.1:36854814-36871345 GCF_001723895.1 Crocodylus porosus | reverse complement strand
GCTAGTTGGAGTTCAGTTGCAGCCTTGGCTTTCCTGGTTTGCTCCCTGCAGGACCGGACCAGTGCAGAATAATCCTCCTTGGAGGTAAATCCTGTCCTCCATCCTTTGTAAGCCTTTCTTTTTAGCCTCAGGAGGTCCGCTAGGTCGCTGGAGAGCCAGGGGGGCTGCTGTGCCTTCTTGCTGCCTTTCCTCTGAGATGGAATTTGATGAACTAAATGAACGGCTGGGCTCACAAAATGCCTGGCACTAGACACCGAGGGAGCTATGGCAGCTGGAGATGAGAAATCCAGCATCCACACTGCATTGTCCAGGGAATCTTGCTTGAATTGCCTGTCTGCCTCCCAGCTGTCTGTGGCCTGGCTTTTTGTTCTTCCTTAGAGATTCTGAGCTTGAAGAAGCCACGCAGAACAGAGGTCATGGATTTTCAGGCTCAGACAGGATCGCTGTCATCACCCCTGCATAACAGGCCTTATGCTTCACTCTGGCCTGACTCCACTTGCTAGTGGATGAATGAGAGCATCTCTTTTAGAGGAAAGCACCGCATTTGAGTGAAGGGCTGAGTGCTGAAGAATCCCCGGCATCCTTTGTGTTCTCCCAGAGCTTCAGCGCCCTCGCTACTAAATCCTTACGCTGACCGAGAGGTTGTGATCTAGTGCTCCATGACGGCAGAGCCATAGGGGAATATGATCTCAGAAAGCAGGGGATCAGTATCCCTTGGTGTGTTTGGTTTAGCGGGCCAGCGAGAAGCATTGGCTCCATTAGCATTCAGCTCGCATGAAAGGAGTATTCCAGGGCGCAGTGGGAAGAGCGCTGTGTTTTATCAGAAGCTGTTTACATGCAGATGGAATCGTTCCTCATCCTGGTTGCATCTGCACGGCTGATTAATATCAGGTGATAGAGCAAGGCTCGTTTGGAGAGCGAGAGCAAGGCAGCCCGCAGTCTGATGCTGCTTGGAAAGGGTGCGCTTAGTTCCCTGGCTGGATCGCTGTGGATGCGGGCTGTACCACCACCCAGAAGTCATAAAGCATCACAAGGTCTCCAAGGGCTACTCACGTTTTCATGAATTCTGTTTCCCAGGGCTGTATGGGAGAAGGGAGTCAGCTTCACATGGGGAGGGAGGCCGGGCTCGGCTCTCATTGAAAACAATCTGACAACTCTCTAAGTTGGCTAGAGCCCCGAGGGAGTTGCTCAGAGTGGTGTGTCAAGTCTGCAGCAGAGCCAGGGATAAAACTTTCCTCCGGGTTGAGATCCTCCTGTCAGCATGTTGCAGAGTGTATTTCACTCCCATGTTGTGCTTGCAGTAGCGGGCCAGCCAGGCCACAAGTCCTCCTGCCTAAGCGGTGACACTCCTTTGAGCTGGTTCCTGGGAAAGATAGCCAAGAGACTCAGATGGACCCATCAGGGCAGATAGCCTGTCTCAGTAGGCAAGCGTGAGAGGGATGAGGGCTGGAAGGTATGAGCAGGACTGTCCAGGTGATAGGGAATGCAGAGCACCTGGGGAGGACCTCGCATGGCTTTTTCTAAGCTCAGGGGATTGGTAGTAGAGAAGCGGATGTTGTACAAAGCCCTCATTTCCTTTGTAGAGTCAGGAGAGACTCAGAAGGAGAGAGGAAACCCTTGTAATGCACTTAATTGTGCAGTACTGAACCCCAGGGGAAATTTCTTACTGACCCTCAGTTGCCAAGCTGATTATACCCCCTGAAGCATGCGTATTGATTTGTGTCCTGGCTGCTGTAACTGCAGCAGCTGCTGCTATTGTTTATAAATGTCTAATCCATTTTTGGATGTCGTAAAGCTCAGTGATACCCGGCTGCAGGGAGTCATGCACTTTGACTGTGTGTTGCATTTAAGAATAATAATAAAAAGCCCATACCCGTTTTCTTTATAGGGCTTAAATTCTCATTAATTCAATTAATTAAATTTTATTAAACACTCATTAATTACCCCTCTGGTTTGGGAAGGAGTGACCAGGAAGTTCTGACTGGCTTTCTCTGTACCTGGCTGCTTGGTGAATCACTTCTGAAACTGGTGTATTGATTGATGGCAGTTACGTTGACCCTGTAGCAATGGAAAACCATTTTGCCCCTAGTTTCTGCTTGTGCATGCGTAGTGCAGCTGTTCTCCTGCACAACCCCTTCCTTCCTCTGAGACCTCCTCTGCCTCCAAGCATGAAAAGACCAAGATAAGGGGGTAAGGGGTCTACAGGCTTGTTGCAGCATTCTTAGCTACGCGATCCTTTTGGGGTTCACCAGCCCAGCCCAGTCTGGAAGGGTGGAGAGCTTGTTCCTCTGTCTACCGTTAGCCAGTTTCTAATATAGGTCAGTAGTTCAGTGGGGCCATGTTAGACAATCCCAACACACAGTACCTTTGTCAGGGGCTTCCTTGCTCCAGGAATCTGATCAAGATGACAGGTGCGTGCGGCATAACCTGGTGATTTCTGAGTATGCTGCAGGCACTCGGATCTCTGCTAGGGTTTCTTTTCTTGCCAGTTGGTGGTGTTCTGGGGACTTTGATGCTGGGCTTCTTCTGGGCTTTGTAGGGGGTGAAATGGTAATGGTCACTGGACTCCAGGGGATGTTTCTGCTTTTGATGCCATTGGTTTCGTGACAAATTGGAGGCATTGCAGCACCTCCTTGACTTCTTCCTGCTTCATTTCCACACCCATGGCTTCATTTTGCCTAAGGGCTCTGGCCAGGTGAAATACATGGGCGAAACACAGGAGTGCAGATAAAGAGCTTATCTTTATTTCCTGCCTCAGTTGGTATTAGCATAACTAGTGGTAGGCACACAGAGCACCAGCGCTGGGCAGTGATTTAGAGAGGGCACAGTAATGGTACCTACTGCCTCTGGCCCAGTCGCCATTGCTGCCCGGGAAGCAGAAATTGGTCGTTATGTCTTCGGTCAGGGATATAGAAGGCCCCACGTGTATGTGACAGGCTGGAAATCCACTGATATCTGCTGTTTTGTTACAAGTGAGACCAGGGTAAGCTTGCATCTGTTTGTCATGTAAATAGATGGTTAGTCAATTAATTAGATTTGCATATTTCTCGGAGGCTCTCCGTACTCCCGAGCACGACTCTCCAGTGTGCGATCTGTGCTGAGGGAAGGCATGTCTCCTTACCTGTTGTTAATAATCACACTTGCCAAAGTGTTAAAGCTGTTACTTTACCTTAAACGTTTTGAGTGAGGGAGGATCTGCACAATTACAGTAATTGTAGCTGTCAAGGGGAGATGTTTGCTGTGTCTGGAAAGACTGGCGTTGCATCACATTTCTGCCGGCAGTAGCTGAAAATGAATGTCGGAATGACATGTTATATTGTGACTATTGGAGAGGCACGATACGTGTTCCCGGTGTTGTGCGGTTGCTGGTAGAAGGAGAAATGCATTCGCTTATGCTGCGGGGCTTAGTTGGCCAGAGGTTTTAGCAGTTGTCATTCAGTTCCGTGTCCTGTCATTTTTAAATGGGGATACATGGACTTGGAGTTGCTTTTGTTTCCAAAGAGTTGTACAGCATTTGTGTGATGGGAAGACCCTGGATCAGCAGCCCAAGGAGCAAAGCCCTCAGGTTAAGTGCTGTGCCAGGTGCATAAGAACAGAAGAATTGCCACTTCCGGGGTCAGACCCTAGGTCTGTCTTGCCCAGTCTCCTGTGTCACACAGTGGCGGAGTGGATGCTGAAAGGCAGTTAACTGGGTACGACCGGGGTTTTTCCCACTGTTCCTTTCATTTTGTGACCCCCGGTTCTGGAGGGCAGTGCACGCCCATCTTTTCCTTTTGCTCACCCATCTTCTCCCTCCTGCCCAAATAGCCCTCTAGTCGAAGGGTGTAAAGTACGTAGCTCTGCCTGGTCGAACCATGGTGTTTGTGCACAGAGCGTCTCTGACACTTCCAGCTGTTGTGGTGGTTTGGGGGCAGGGGAGATATAGTTACATTAGGACTTAAGCGAAGATCATAAACTCATTCATAGGCAGGCTGCTAGAGAGTTGCCAGATGTTGTTTTCAGTCTCTCCTGACCTGGAAGCAGAAGAGTTCAAAGACTCTGCATAACCAGGGGAGATTGGTCTGTGTAATGAAAGCAGGAACTGTGTCTATGAGGCTTAGCTAGATGGCATGGTCTTGGCTTTGGAAGATGACTCTGGAGAGGCAGGGTATTTTTCTGGCTCTGGCACTGACCTATTGTGCGGTTTTCAGCAAATCACTTCACTCTTGGATGCCTCCGGTTCTCCTGTCACCCTGTGTTTGGCCCATCTGTTTAGAAGGAGGGCAGCTCAGGCTGGGACCTCTTCTTACTGAATGTCTGTACAGCACCATCCTAGGAATCGGTATTCATTATGGGAGAAACAAAGGGAACAAATACATTGGTGGCAAAATGCTGTTCCTGACACCCCAGGCATAGGCTATGTGTTGTGGCCATGGCATCATGCCACTGGCGGGCAAATCTCTGCCTGCTTTGGTGCTGTGCAGAGTGATGCCTGGAGGGAAGGAGGCAAAGGTAGCATTTTGCAGCACTGCTGTAGCTTCTGGAGGTTTCTACGTAGAGTCATCATCAGGATGGAAGGGGTTGGGGACAGCAAGTGTCTGCTAGCCAGGCTGGCTTTCATGCCAGTTGAGCAGGGATGGAGGAAGGGTTTCTCCTGACCCTGACCGCAGGGGGGTTAAACTGGAGTGGGTATAGCCCTGCCGTTCTCCCAGGTGCCGCCTTCTTGCAGTGCTTCCCTGTTGCTAGACTTGTTAACCTGTTTCTAGCCCGTGGTCCCTGTAAAACTGGCCCCACATTAAGATGGTGAAGTTTGCATCTCACGGTCAGCAGGGGACTTTAGAGTACCGAGGTAACTCTTCTGCATGTTAAATATTGACCTGTCCCTTGAGGAGCAAACCCCCGTATGGAGGAGGGCCAAGTCTGCTCTGAGTCCCTACCCTGGTCTCTGGTGTCCCCGTGGTGTTCAGACCCATGGTTTAGTTGGGCTGCAGAGCTAGGAAGACCCTTCTCACTCTCTAGCACTGGTCAGAAACAGGATCCCTCATCTCCCAGCTCATCCTCTCCTTAGTACCCTGCATTGCTGCCCTTGTCTGTCTTCTGAAGAGATGTCCCATGTCCCTAACCCAAGGGCGGGCAATTATTTTGGGCGGAGGGCCGCTTACTGAGTTTTGGCAAGCCATCAAGGGCCGCATGACAGGCAGCCCAGGGCAGATTAATATTCATTTTCTAAACTGTTTAGGGACCCCGCGGGCTGGATAGAATGGCTTGGTGGGCTGCAGCTGGCCCACGGGCCGCATTTTGTCCACCCCTGCCCTAACCACTGAGCTCAGGGGATTAGAAGCGAGTGTTTCATAGCCAGCACAAGTGACACCTGTCCTGGCAGGCCCACTCCAAATGGCTAGATGTCTGATGGGGCAGAGAAAGACGGCCCATTGCACCAGGACATGGCACTCTGCTAGCTGTGCTCAATCCCACCCTTGGATCGGGGAGCGGGACTTTACACAACAGCTATGAGGTGTTCGGCTTTGTTTTACAGGCTGCTGGCAACAGGTCATCTTCCCACAGAACAGGGACCTTGCTGGCAGCAGCAAGGCATCCTGCCCTTCGCTGCCCAACCAACGTGCCTCAACTTTGCCTCGCCAAAGCCCTGTTGGAGGCAAGGCTGCCTGTCCAGGCTTTGCCATGTCTTCCGGGCGGCAGTGCCAGACTTGAGAGAGTAACTCTCGTGGTGGAGACAGGTCTGCCCAGGACAAGGCTGGGCTCTCCAGGCAGTCTGCACAGCCATAAGGCAGTGATGACTTTCTGGGGCAGGTTCCCATTGGTGTTCTTAGTGCTGGACCGGAGCTAGTCAAGGGAGAAGCTGAAATCTGAAGGAGAGAGATGCTTCAAGATAACTCTTCACAACACTAGCTGTCGCTTTGTTATCCATAGTCCGGCCCCTGGGCCAGCCATATGGCCCACACGCTCCTCACCCCCAGTCCCACAGCCCACTTACCCCAAGCCTGTTCATAACCTGTTCCCAGCTCCTCAGCCTGCCTCCTTCATGGGTGCCCAGCGACAGAGACCCCTGGGGTAGGTCTTCATGGACCAGCTCCAAAGTGGAAGCAGCAGAGCTGTGTTAGCATGGCAGTGCGCTTGGCTAATTAGCCTGTCTGCAGAGTTTTAGGGAGGTGGCCCTTTGGCATCTCAGCGTGCTGCCTGGCACCAAGGAAAAGTGGGGGTGGAGAGGAAGAAGAGGATGAACTTACTTCTCCAGGTTCTCCCTGCCCCCTATCTACCATTGCAGCCCGCTGGATAAACCACTGCCCTACAATTCCCCTGTGCTACCCAGCCCTCCCACGCTGCTTATTCCACAGGGAAGAGGATCTCTTACCTATCCAGGGCCTGATTCCCAGTAGGACTCTTTGCTGTGACTGAACATGTGCAGTGCCCCACATTCCCAGCCCTAACAATATAGCCCTGGGCAGAAGATGCATCCAGTACCATGGGCAAGAGCAGGAGGAGGCCCCAGGCTGAAAAGGAGGGTGCACCAGGCTGGGCTGTTCAGTTGGGCACTCTCTGTACAGCGGGCGTGAGCTGTTCCTGGGGGTGAAGAAGAGATGGAGCTGCCTTGTTGTGCATCAGGGAATAGTCTAAGCTGGTGGGAACAGTTTTGTGGCTTCGCTGGAGCCTCTGAAAGTCTGCCCCGAGATGTTTACACTCAACCATGCATGGGAAGGAAGTTGGGAGTGGCTTGCCCAAGGCGACCACGTTTTCTGTTTAAATTCATTGCATTTTTTTATTACTGAAAAAAGATTTCCCTCTCCAACCCCATGACCTTTCCAGGAATGTGGCCTCTGGATGGCTTTAAGGAGCACTAAAAATGTTCTGCCCTGTTTGTGCTGGGGCAAAACCATCTTTCCCACCAGCTGAAGAGAGCTAAGGAGATCCATTATTAGCACCTGTTGTCAGCAACAGGCCGTTTGCCTGGTCTAGACAGGACCTTAAAGTGTGCTGGGATCCACTTGATTTTATCTGAAATATTTTGGTCCTGATTCAGCAAAGCATTCTAGTGTGAGCTTAAGATCTGGCAGAGTAAATGGGACTTAACACTCAAATGCTTGGCTGGATCGGGATCTTAATTCTTCTTTTCTTTTCTTTTCTTTCTTTTTTTTTTTTTTTTTTAAGGATTTTCCAAGGAAACTTTTTTTCAGTTTTTTTTTAAATGCACCATAGGAAATTGGTAAAGATTTTGCTACTGCCGTCCTCACATAATGACAGGGAGCACTTTTAACACTCAGTAGATACTTGTGTGTCAGACTTTGCAGACTTAAGGTTTCTTTTTTGTATTTTGCAGGTTAGATCATTTAGTTAGAAAAAGGTAATAGTCTTTGAACATGAAAGCACCAGTTGCAATCCAGTATTGGATAACACCCAGTTATGATGCATACACGTATTACCCGCTATACATAATAAAAATCGTATCAAATTTTAAACTCTTTTCAGAAGGACGTGACCCCCTTATGCCCAGTTTTAAAGGACAAAGCTAAGGATAAGGTAACAGCTTCACCAAGTGCGACTTCACTGTTTTTACTGATTGAAAACTTCTCTTTCGAGGTCTTGCTTAAAAAAAGATCCTTAAAAAAGAAAAGTAACAATTTTCTCTCAAGCTTTTTTAGTTTAAATCTCTGTGCTCTCGAGGGAGAGGTATGCCACTGGGACAGTTTTCAGTGGAGATGTTAGCTGGTTCATAGCTGTGCCATAACAATTTATTTATGTAAAAGAATATAACTAAATGCCTTCAGGGCTTTGTAAAATCAGATTCTTCAGAGGTTTTCTTTTTTTGTGTGGAGGGAGGGAAAGAGGGATTTGCGCAAATAATTTAACTATAATGTCAGTGGATCGTGATCTGAATAGTTTTCTTCTTGGATTAGCAATGTAGTTTCATGTTTTCCATGAAGCTAAGACCATTGCTATGCCACACTCCTGCTCTCTGGCATTTATGCCCTAGGATTACGAGAAGAATTTACAGGATAGGTTTCCCAGTGCAGGTGGATTAATAGCAGTGCATTTAAAACAAATCCCTGTTCTTTTTCCTGAGGGGAATAAAAGCTTTTTCTGCATCCCATGAAGGAGGCCTGTGCATCAAGTTCAGAATGCCATTGTGTTACTGAGACGCACAAGGGCCTCAGTGGCTACAGCCTACCTGCATTGATACTCTGCTGCATCTCCAGCGGCCTTGGGCTTGGCCTTCCTTGTGTGGTGCAGAACCGCAGATATACCAGACAGCTGCCATCCGTGGCACCAGTCTTGCTCCACTGGAGTCCAAGGGAATTTTGCTGTAGACTTTAATGGGAAGAAGACTGGGCCCCCAGAGCGTGGGTGAATGGATACTGACCTTGGATGAGACTATGGGTCCACATAGTAAGACTTATTGCAGAAGCATGTCTCAAGCTTCTTATTCTAGGGGGGGAAAACGTGGAAAAGAAGAAGATTTGGGCAGAGAATGGGTGTGAACACAGCACTCCCCATTGTTCTTACATGTGCCCATTGCTGCTAAACAGGAGGGTCTTGGTGGCCGCAGGGTGAATCGGCTCCTCAGTAAGAGGAAGGGCAGTGCTGCTGTTGGGCTGGAAAGCAGAAGACCGTGATTCGGTTCTTAGCTCTGCTGCCGTCTCTGGGTGGCCTTGGGCACGTTGTTCCATCTATCAAGTGGGGACAGTATTACTCCCTTCTGTTTTATTGAGGGGAAGAAGCAATTTTGGGTAGCAGCTGCTTCTCACTGTGTGTGTGTGTCTGTGTGTGTGCACGTGTGCATGCGCATTTACACTTGCACACAACCTGGTTCAATGGGGCTATGACCTTTGCTGTGGCTTTCAAGTGCCACACTTGCACATGCTATGCTTGGCCCTTGGCACTGAAGGAGGGGGGTATTTATCTTTCTCTGTACAGAGCTTGTGGCTCCCCTACAAGCAAGCCTGGAGCTCAGATATGATTGTCTATCCAGAAAGGGGACTTGTCCCCATTTCTTTACTGGTGTTCCCTGCTCTTTCTAAAGTGTGGTGTGGGTATGGGGGTGACTGGAGATGGAGGGCCAGTTCAACAAAGCAGTGGGAGAAGTGGATGGATGGATTGGTTGTGGCCACAGATGTGAGGCCAGTCTTCAGTTTCCACTTTTAATGTGTCTGCCTGTTAATGTGCTCAGGACCGTGAAGAGCATGGTCACAGGTGTGTCAGAGGGGAGTTGAGAGTTGCATTTGCCAGCCGGGCTACTCAGTGAGGTCAAGTTGCAAGTGAGGAGGAGCCCTTTAGCTTGCTCAGTGAAGCAGGATGGCCTGGGTTAGGCATTTCAAAACATTTAACTTTTTCTCCTTCCTTTTTTTCCAGCATTATCACGGTTTTTCCAGCAGCCTGAGTCACAGACAGTGGAAGAAAATGGCATGGCTCGGTTTGAGTGCCGCATTGAAGGGCTGCCCGCCCCAAGCATCACCTGGGAGAAGGATCAGGTGGCTCTTCTGACAGAATCCAGGTAAGTGGCTGGGAGTTCGGATTCCTTGAATTCATTTAAAAAAACAACCCTACATATTAAAACACTAAGAAGATGACAGTCCTTCCTAGTGTTCCTTGAACCGACAGAAAAATATCCTTAAAATTAATTAAGGAGCATGGAAATAATCAAATTGACCAACTCTTATTCCTTCTTTCCCTGCATCATTTAGCATATTGGACTTAGTGTGCAAGCTATAAAAGGTAATTCTCTGAAAACGGAATCAGCCATTGCCTAAGAAGCAACATAATTGCACAGGACAGTCAGTACAAGTTGTCCGCTCATCAGTCTCAAAATGGACTGCCTTATGACAGTTTGTCACCATCTTCTGGTCATATCTTGCCCATCCAGAGAGTTTGGTGGTTGCTTGGGCCCTGGATATGTAGGTAGCGGATGGCGGATGCTTGAGGGATTGGCTCGTAGGTAAGGAAAGGTGCAGAGGTCTCAGGGGCCTTTCAGTATTCTGACGCTGGGCTCCAATCCTGCGCAGATGTAAGTGGGAGCCGAACTGCATTGCAGGGAGGCTCCTCAGAGCTGGACAAGAGAAGCAGGGGTGGGTGTAGGCCTTCCTTGGATTGAGGCCTATGGTGGTATTAATAATGGGTCTCCTTCTCTCAGGCCCGGTATAGTTGACACTGAGTCATTCCCTTTGGCTCCTCAGGAGTTCATTGACTTCGGTGGCATGGATTTCCTGCTCGGGAAATGACAGATCCATCTGCACTGTTCCTTTTTCTGAGTAAACGTGTGTCTGGGCGGGGAGGGGAATCAAAGACAGAGGCTGTTCCTGGCCTGTAGACTCAGTTGCTGTCTGTGGGTCAAACAAAGATGCTGTCTTTTAGCCCCTACAGATTCAGCAGCTATGATCTGAGTTTCTGCAGGAAGAGCTGGTCCTTCCCAAGGGGCAGCTAGCATGCGGGAGGGAGGGAGAGGAAGGGAAAAGTACCAAAACTGAGAAATAATTTCGGCACAAAGGCTGTTTTTGTCAGAATAGCTGTTTATATCCTTGAGGCTGATGTGCGGTGATCTGAAGGCTTGTGGGAGGCTGGTGCTTTGTATGAGAAGAAAAATAAGTGTTTAAAAAAAAAAAAAAAAAAAAAAAAAAAGGCAGTGGGTGGGGGGTGGGAGAAGGAGGCATGCCCCAGATAGGGCAATAGCTTTTTAATATGACAGTTCGATGGATGTTGTGAAATAACATGCTTAGAGATTGCTTTCAACATGAGCAGCTTGAAAATTGCTTTCTGTGTAACAGTCAGAGGTAATCTGCACCTGCAGACCTGGCTTTTAAATCATGTTTAGCGCATAGAAGATTTCAGGGAGCTCGGCCGTTCTGTTGTTGACTGTACAAAATGGGCTTGGGAGGGAATAATGTGCATCCGAAGGAGGGTCTGGGTACACAGCGGTCTCCTTGTCTACTCTGCTGTGCCTGTGCATCGCTTGACAAGGCCAGATGCAGCCCAGCCACAGGGGGCTGTGGGCGTGCTTTGCGACATACCTTGACAGCAGCATGCATGGATATCCGTGTTGGACATGCAGGCATGCCGTGTTCTGACTTACGCGTTCAGATCTGGCAGGATTAGTGGGATAGGCAGAATCCAACTCTGGGACTGTGAATCCGACCTACTGGAGAGCATTAAGGTGTCACTATGTTTTATCTCCTTTAGCTGTAGCATAAATGAAAAAAACCCTTAAAATTGCTCTTGCTGTGATATCAGTTTCTCTTCTTTGACATTCTAATAGGTCTCTAATGGGTGCCAGTGAGACTGTGGTCTCAGAGGTGCGTTGCAATGATGATATACGTAAGCCAACCCTTGTCTTCCCTGGGGTTTTATGCCATTACAATTCCCAGCACTGACAGAGCATTTGATTCAAGATATTGCATTATGGAGCAGCCACCGCATTGCTAAGTACCAAGCCCTGCTGAGATCCCATGTGGCTGTTTGCACCGGGAGATGCTGGGCGGTAGTTTTTCACTGAATAGGTTGCTGCACACATGAAGGGGAGATTGGTGCTTGCTGTCCTTTTAGAGTTTAGCGCATGCACCCCTGTGTTTTTTGGACATGCTTTCTGGCATTTCTGCTTCTTGGATTCCCCTCTCAAGTGCTTCCAAGCCTCCCACAAGGACCTTTCTGCCCACACGAGTGCCTAAATACTTTAAAAACAAGGCCTGAAATCCACCGCCACAGCTTTGAGTTGGCCCAGCTTGTAGAAAGCTGTGAAAAGACACCGCCTTTCTGAGGAACTCTGCCATATCTTTGAATGTGGTTTCTCCAGCTCACGTGCCTCTGAGTTTTGTGTCAGAACATGGGTTAAGGGTTCGTTTTTTGACCTTTTTACCTTCTATTTTGTCTGGTTGTTTCCTCCCTCTTCATGGAACTTTTGGGCTTTCAGTGTTGAGTACTAAGCAAGAATCAGGATGTCGAGTTGTAGGTGAACGTTCAGCCTGTGCAGGCGCTGTAGGCACTAGCTCCGGGGCAGCGGATACTGAGTTGACTGCAGCTGCTTTCTCGCAAGCCCTGCCCACGGTCGAGTGGCTGCCTGTGTGGCGTGGACCCGCAGGGATCAAAGACCAGGAAGCTAGCTAGGCCATGGGCAAAGGGGAAAGGGTTGTCGTGCTGCCGGGGACGCAGGCCTAGCAGCATGTAATGATGATACTTTGGGTTCTGAGTCCTGCACCTTTCAGTCATGATGCACTGCTCTGGGCAGAGGTAGACCTCCATTTGGCTGAGGCCGGTGGAGACCGTCAAAGAAGGATGTGCTGGGAACAATTTCCCGGCCCCAGCTTAGTTGAGAGCAAAGCTGGAGGGGATATCACTAGAACCGGGATTTTACCCCCCGGTGCATTTTCTGTTTTTCTTGGAGATTTGACTTTGGCTCTTTGTGTTTCTCTTCCCTGTAACAACAGTTGTTCTGACAGAGATGATCGTTCTGCTCTTTGTTTGAGAAAAGCATACACCCAGAGCCACCCCTTACACTCTGAATCATTAGGCCAACTCAGCTACATTGAAGGGGGGTCCCCCCTTCCACTTCTCATGGATTCTTTTGATGCTTCTCGTTGATCAGCGTGACTGCAGTGAGCCCAAATAGCTGGAGGCTCTGAGAAGCATTGGGAAGGAACAAGTGCAGCAAAGTCTCTCTCTCTCGTTCTCCCTGGCTGTCCTTGGGCGAGGAACACTTAACATATCTTGCATTTCTTTTGGAAACAGCTTCAACAGGATTTGCTCTCCCATGAAGCCCTCCCTGTGCTGCCGAACTCTTAGAAAACATTGTATTCAACTCTGAAGTGAGTCAGTAGTGACCTTACAGGTCCCTCCACTTGTACAAAGACACAGAAACTCTGCCCAAATGACTCCTTCACCTCCAGCTACTAGACTATTGCAAGAAACAGCGGTGAGGCTGCGAAAGAACTGAAGGTCAGCAACATAACTCACCTGCATCCTACCTCTCCTCTCTGCATCATTAGCACATGAGCCTTTCGGTGTCTGCTGCATGCTTGTGGCAGCCACCAGTCGCCATTACGTGTTTCTAAACCCCCTCCAGGGCCTTTGCAAGCTGGATGGACTGACGCCGAATCTGAACCCTGAGCAGCGAATGATTATGTAATGAATATCGACCATATGCTCCTGGAAATGCAGTTGGGTGCTATATTTGTCTCTGGTAGATGCCTTTCCTGCTGCCTGGAATGCGTTGCTTGTCACTGTGGATGCAAAGAGCAGATGCATGATAAAAATAAACCTCAGGGGACTGGGGACTTTTCCCAGCACGGAGTCAGAGATGCAAATATTTGTCTTGGTACTGGTGCATTTGAACTAGGAGTCCCGACAGTGGCTGCCTGATGGCAGCCCCTCTGGGGCCTATATAGGCTGGGTAGAAGCTGCTGATCTGGCTCAGATTCCACAGCCTTTACTCTCACGAGTAAACTGAGAGTAAGACCATGCTGGAGGGTAAGGCTTTCGGGGAGGGGCCCACAGAGACAGCATCACTTCTGTAACTGAGCTGCCTTCAGATGTTCTCTGCCACATCCCCGCTGTGCCTGCAGATGGGGAGTGTTGATGGATATCTAAATGGCTCGATGGTTCAAGGACCTGTGTCTGTTGTGGGGCTTCAGATATCAAGGGTTTCCCATCAGGCTGTTCTGGGGTGGGCAGACCCAGCTGAGAAACCACCCTCTGTGCTCATCACTCCTCTCTGGTCCGCCCCTGCAGAGTAGTCTCTGTTGTCCATCCGTTCATGGGCTCTCCTCACAACCAAGACATCTGCCTGTCAGAACTCGGTGGTGAAGTTCATAAAGGTTTGTGCCTTGTGTTCACGAAGAGAGAGGCGCCATCAAGGAATTCAGACAGAAAATAAGGAATTTGGCAGCCACTTGTGCTTTATGCTGATCGCTTATTATCTGCATTATTCGGCACTACACTGCATGAGTTCGTGCTGGAAAACCAGGCATCCATCAGGAGCTGGCTCTCTTGGTATATGGAAGCAGAAGTGCTTTAGTGCAGTGGTTCCCAGCCGGTGGGCTGTGTATCACTAGTGATCAGTGAGCTTGTGAGAAGCCTTAGGTCAAAAACTATAAGGAAGTAAATGAAGGAGCCTCTTTAGTTCCAAACAAAACTGTCACCGGATGCCCCACAGCCTTAGGAGAGGATGTCCAGGAGGCAGAAAGCATTTCTCCTGACTGCTTTCCTCCCTGGTGGTATGTAGCAGGCTAGTAGTGGTGCATCCTGCCCTGTTCCTGTGTGGTAAGTGCAGGGCTCTCACCTGTCCAGCTAGCTTTTGCCAGGTCTGGCCCACCTGTAGATGATCAATTGGTCAGCCTCAGCTGCTGAGGTGAGCCCGCATGTCTCCTGTCACCCTGTCCGAGTGTCCCTATATCTGAAAAGATCCAGGCCCATTCAATGCCTGCCAAACCTGCAGTCTCACGTGGGCCTGAGATCAATGAGCCCCTGCACAGCACGCTGCCCAGGGGCCAGGAATTGCCGCCTCCATCACTGAGGAACAGCAATTTAAATGACTCGGCCAAGGCTAGGCAGCAAACCTGTGGTAGGACTGGGAAGGGATTCGTAAGTCTGACTCTTTCAGTCCCTTCTCTAGCCCTTTGGTGACCATTTAAGATGAGTTGGTCACAGACAGTCCTGAGTTTAGCTGTTCTTTTCCTTTCACTCATCCTCCTGTTTCAAACAGCAGGGAATCCTTGAGAGACTTATTTTTCCAAGCAAATTGCCATTTCCATTTGGAGGCGCTTTTAAGAAGATAGCTTCTTGCCAGACTCTAATGATCAATAATTAATAGGAGAAGAAGCAATGGCTTTAGCTTGCAGGGAGACTTTAGGTTGGATGCTGGCAAAAACCTTCTACTGTGAGGATGGGTAAGTAAGCACTGGAAGAGATTATATGGGGAGCTTGTTGTGTCACAGCGGGGTGGGCAAAAGTCCTTCAGGAGTGGGATAGACATTGCTGATCCTTCCTTGATGCAGAGGGGGTGAAATTGAGGAGCTCTCCAGACCCCTTCCAGCTCTGCTTTTTCTAATTCTAGGTTGTTTTGTGTGGATCTGATGCGTGGTCCCCAGCATTCAGCATCCAGGCAGAAAAAGGTGCCTCCCCATTTCTCTGCACTTTCAGAGACGCAAGAAAATCATATAGTCAAAGGTCCTTTTGAAGCAGACCTTTGCTAGGTTGCTGTAGCAGGGTGGCTCCCTGAAATCCTGTTTGGAGAAGATGCCTGGAGTATCTGACACCTTGTTCAGACAGAGGTAGCCAGGACAAGCAGGACAGCTGAGAGTCTCTGGGCAAATAATTTCTGTCACCTGTCTACATGTACATTAGCCTGTTACTCACATGTGTCCATCAGAAGGCAAGGGAAACAGGCTCTTCCAAGCAGCTCTCAGGAACTGTTATATCCCTCAGTACTGGAACAGCCTTGCCAACAGAGTACATAGCTTTGAGCTGTATGCCTGGTTGGCTCGACTCACTGCCCAGAGGAACCTAAGCTCTGACTCAGCCCCTGTGGATGGTGGAAAGTCCTCTGGTTCAGTAGCACAAGCTGCTACTGAGTGCAGAGTCAGTGCCCTGGGAACGAGCTAGCCCTGGAAACCCAATCTTTCAGGGTTCTCAGCCAGGGGGTGCTTGGTGCCTGGCAGGATTGGCCTGTGCAACATTGATGAAGCCCTCTGAATCCTGCATTTCTCACTGTATAACTCTTTGTAGCTTGTCCAGCAGCTACCCTTAGTACGATGGGAATCAGGATTCCTTTTCTCAAGTGTAGATCCTGTCCTATAGATCCGAAGACCTGAGGAATCTATTTGCAATGCCAAACAACAACATTACTGCATGAACCTAGGTCAACGTGGCATATTCTTACTGGATAAAAGACAGTGCTCTTTGTGATATCCACATGCAAACTAGTAGGTTTGTAGCTACCGTACTTTCTCACATACAACACACCCTAGAGTAAGAGAGGCACCTTGCTTTTTACAGGCCGCATGAAGGGAAAAAAAACCTCTTTGGAGCAGGTAACTGAATAGCAGCAGCAAGGGAGCTGAGCCTGCTCTTTGTTTTGCTCCCTGTGGATCATGTACAGATTTTACTTATGCTTCTGCCTGCTAACTGCCAGACACTGCTTTTACCGTATTTCTTGCATATAATGCACATTCAGATTTCCAGCAGCTGGTTGGGGTTGGGGGGGTGCATTTTACATGAGAAAATATAGTACATATGCATATGTAGGTATGTATGCTTGTGTGCTTATGTATGTATTTTTTTAAATAGAAAACTTTTAGCAGAAAGGCCTTTGGACTATCTTGAATCAGGTTTGGTGGTAGTCTGATGTAGAGCTGAGATTATGGTTGTATGGCTAGGATAGGGCTGGTGGTTTGGATAGGGCTGATCCTGCCTTCGGCAGGGGGTTGGACTAGATAAACCCTGGGGTCCCTTCCAGCCCCACTTCTCTATGGCTATGAGTAGTCTAGAGAAAGCCAGGCCTACTGCTGCAGTGAATCTGTTGCTGTTAAAGATTAGTTTATTTTACTTTTTTTTT
>NW_017728911.1:36849765-36854714 GCF_001723895.1 Crocodylus porosus | reverse complement strand
ACTCTTTGTAGCTTGTCCAGCAGCTACCCTTAGTACGATGGGAATCAGGATTCCTTTTCTCAAGTGTAGATCCTGTCCTATAGATCCGAAGACCTGAGGAATCTATTTGCAATGCCAAACAACAACATTACTGCATGAACCTAGGTCAACGTGGCATATTCTTACTGGATAAAAGACAGTGCTCTTTGTGATATCCACATGCAAACTAGTAGGTTTGTAGCTACCGTACTTTCTCACATACAACACACCCTAGAGTAAGAGAGGCACCTTGCTTTTTACAGGCCGCATGAAGGGAAAAAAAACCTCTTTGGAGCAGGTAACTGAATAGCAGCAGCAAGGGAGCTGAGCCTGCTCTTTGTTTTGCTCCCTGTGGATCATGTACAGATTTTACTTATGCTTCTGCCTGCTAACTGCCAGACACTGCTTTTACCGTATTTCTTGCATATAATGCACATTCAGATTTCCAGCAGCTGGTTGGGGTTGGGGGGGTGCATTTTACATGAGAAAATATAGTACATATGCATATGTAGGTATGTATGCTTGTGTGCTTATGTATGTATTTTTTTAAATAGAAAACTTTTAGCAGAAAGGCCTTTGGACTATCTTGAATCAGGTTTGGTGGTAGTCTGATGTAGAGCTGAGATTATGGTTGTATGGCTAGGATAGGGCTGGTGGTTTGGATAGGGCTGATCCTGCCTTCGGCAGGGGGTTGGACTAGATAAACCCTGGGGTCCCTTCCAGCCCCACTTCTCTATGGCTATGAGTAGTCTAGAGAAAGCCAGGCCTACTGCTGCAGTGAATCTGTTGCTGTTAAAGATTAGTTTATTTTACTTTTTTTTTAATGCTTTTCTCCTGGGAAGTTAAAAGGTCTCTTGCCTGTGTTTGAGGCCAGGCCTGTAGGGATTGCACACAGTCCTTTCTCCAGCATAAGGGAAGGAGGAACTAGAATAACTGCATTCAGGTGGCCGGGATGTGAATCACGTCTGTGATGCGAAGCAGCCCTGATGCTCTTTACTTGAATTCCCCAGGTTTATAACTCTTCCGAATGGCGTCCTCCAGATTCTGGATGTGCAGGAGAGCGACTCTGGGGCTTACCGCTGTGTAGCGACCAACGCGGCACGGAAACGCTACAGCAGCGATGCCATCTTGAGTGTGCTTAAAGGTGAGATGCAACTGGGGTTGCCTGGCTGGGCAGGTCTGTGGGGGAGAGTAAGCCTCAGAAGCAGCAGCCAGCTGATGTGAAGCACTGGGGAGGGTATTCTTGCTCTCCATCACAATGGTCTGAGCTGTAGTAGAGCTAATTTCCCAGGGGTGGCAGGTGGCTGGGACTGTTGGGCTTATTTTAATGGGATGTGTTTGCATCTGTTGCTTCTTGATGCTTCCTCACATGCTCCGTTCTGTAGGTTACACTCTAAATTTGGGGTGGTGTTTGCACCTCCTTATAAGCTCCACTTTGGGAGGAGATTAGAGCAGAACTGAGGCACCCTAAAGCCAGTGATGTTGGCATTGTGTTGCTTTCTCTGTATGGCCCCTGTGCACTGAGCTGGAGAAGGCTTGAAGGGGCAGCATGAATAGTGTGGGATTTTCAGAAGTACCAAAGTAATTAACATGGCCAAATCCTATTGCAGTTTGGGCTTCTAACTCACTTGGGCTCCTTGGATTATCCCCTCTTAGTCTCTGGGTGCCCACACAGTTGCTTACATGTACTGTGTTCATGTATAACCTGTGGGGTGGCTGAGCTGGGGTTGCACAGAGCCATGCCACAAGCACTATAAATATGAGGATCTTTTGTGTCCAATCCAGGGCTGGGAGTGAAAGACCCTGGGAGGGTCGGGGGACAGTCCCTGCAGTGCAGTGCAGTGCAGTGCTTCATGCCTCGGGGGGCCTTGACTTGTTTTAATTCTGCCAGAGGGCAGGGGGGTCATACTGGGCACATCCTACTGTGCCCAGAGTCACAGCTGGCCACCACTCTGTGTGTGTGGCTTATATACCAGTTCAGTGGATGTTTCCTGACTGGAGGCAATGAAAGTGGCTCTCGAACTGCAGGGATGTGAGGAGGAGCTGGGAAAGCAGATAGAATCCATTCTCCATCGCAGCTGAGCTGAGTTGTGAGCTAGATACGCCATTCCCTTGATAACATTTGTGTTCTCTGGGGGATCTGAGAGGTATAAGATCCATGGACTCCAATGGATTAGGATCTGTCTGCCGTGTGAAACCTAGACCTTCATACCCCTCACACCATGGTGGCAGCTGAGATCTGCATCTGCTACATCCCACCATTCCTGACCCTGGGCTGAGGTGTCTTTCCTCCTCGGACAGGCTGTAGTGACCAAGCATTTGGCACCCTTGTGAGTTGATGCTCCGTGCATGCCGTTGTTGGTTAATGCATCTCCTTGAGAAAATGCAGTTCACATGAATTTCATCCCCGTCTCTGGAAAATCCTCATTTTTCCTTCGATGGGTTTGGTTGCCTTTTATGTCTTTGTCCCTCTGGACATCTCTCTTGATGGGCAGGAAACTTGGAAGATAGTTTTAGCTGGGGATTTTTTGGGTCAGCACAGCCTTATGACAGATGAAAAAGAGTGAGACTCTCTCCTTGTGACAACTTAGCAAGAGTTTATTACAGAGCCTAGGGATATATTTGGCTTAATGAGAGCCTGTTTGGTGACTTTCTTTTCAAACACTGTGTGCGAAGGTGAAGTTCCAGATGAACGTGTTTCTTATTGCTTCCAAGAAGGAGATGCTTCCCTCGGGACCGTGGTGGTAATGACTTCACGTGGTCTGCCCTACAGCTCTGGAGCAAGCAGCAGAGGAACCTTTCAGGTTGCCTGTTTTTGATACTGAAGTACAGCAAGTTTGAGCTTCAGCAGTTTGGGTTGGCACTTCTGGGCTGTCCCATCACTGGTTAAGTAACATTACGCGACAGCAGAAGAGGAATCAAGAAAAGGCATTTGGACATTTTCCAAAGCCTGATCATTCCTGCACAATGTTTCTTACAAACCTATCAGGAAAAAGAAGGGCTTGGAAACTTGAGGCCATTAAAGTCTCTGGTCTTGGCTGTGCTGAGTGGATGGTGTTGAACACAGAGCAGAACAAACCTCATCCTTTGAAAGGAGCTTGCGCTTCATTCTCAAAAGGGGTCTCTACATTTCCATACAGAACATCTATACTCATGGGTAGAGGTAGCCTGGAGTTGGTCTACAGGTGAGCCTCCTGCTCTTGAGCATGGATAGTCCTGATCTCTGGAGAGCAGGGTTTTACCTATATAAAGACTCCACAGTACATCATCTAGGATTTCTGGGGTGCCCTGCACTGGCCTTGCAGGCAGAGGCTGTGGGCTTCGTTTGCCTGTTAACGGAGGGGTTGAAACCAGTTTGGTGGCTCTGCTATGGCTGTGGAAGGCAGGGGGGTGTTACCATGTCAAGGGGGTTGAGGCGAGTGGATTTGTGGAAGCCATGGGGCCTGGCCCGGTACTGGACATGGAGCACGACTCCCCATGCTGCCGTATTGGAGCCTTGGTCTGGCCTTCACCTTCTAGTTATAAAATGCTTCAGAATAACTGAGGTGGGAATAGGAAAAGGCTCATAGGCCCTGGGAGAAAGGCAGCTCGTTCTTGCGTGGATAATCGTGGTAATAAAAACACTTCACACTTTCTGCCTGAAGGCTGGGAATCACTTTGCTACCTTGAGTTAATTAACCCTCACCATGCCCTTGTGCGGTAAGGAAGTGTTACCACCTGTTCACCACCTTTCACTCCCAGCCCTGGATTGGACACAAAAGATCCTCATATTTATAGTGCTTGTGGCATGGCTCTGTGCAACCCCAGCTCAGCCACCCCACAGGTTATACATGAACACAGTACATGAAAGCAGCACCTGTTACAGTCTAAATAGGCAAGGAAGGAATAGGGTTGGGAGATGCGGGGAGAGAAGTGAAGTGCCCTGGGGTAGATATGACATCAGGCCAGAGTCTGGAGGTGAAGCCAGGCATCCAGACTCCAGGGATCACATCCTGCGTGCGTTTTACAGCGGGACGAGCTGAGGCGCACAGTGGTTAGACAGGATGCCCAGGGGCACAGCGCAGGAGTGGAGGTCGTGACCTAAGAGTCTTGGTGCTTTCTTCCCCACCGCTTTGGCCTTTCTCTGCTCTGGCTCTCGTTGAACCTGAGGTATTTTTAGGCAGTGCAAGCTATGAAGCCCTTCATCGGCCCTTTTTTGTCTTCCTTTTTGAAGCGACTCACTGGCTTCTCTGCTACCAGTGCATTTTCACATGGCTGCCTGTGCGGCTCATCCATCAGCAGGGAGTGTAATTAACTGTGGAGTCCAAGAATATACCTTTGATCAATGAATTGCGTTAGGGAGGTAATCTGTGTGGAATCTACAGAGAATTCTTGAGCCGTCATACACTCTGTATCTAATTACCAGCCCCTGCCAGATCCTCGGCATTGCTAATGAAACACAGGGTAACAGGGGAGCTTTTCCAGCAAGCATTTCTGCACGCTGGAGACAGCTCCCTGCCTTGCCCAGCTTGGCTATTGATAAGTAGTATTGATCACACGGCACATTCGGATACCAGTGTCATTCATTCTATTTTCTGCATAATTGCGCCTTGTAACTTTAAGAGATTTAATCTGCTTTGCAAATTGAAAGCCATGGAAGAGGTTAAGCAGGTAGCATTCCTGCCGCAACGCCAGCAGGCCCGAGCAGAGATTCCCCTTCCCAGGCACCGAGCTCCTGCCGATCAGGCAGAGGAGCACTCTGGGTTGGCTTTTTCCATCTGATTGGGCTCACCGGGATGCAAATCGTGCATCTCTATGAAGTCTCTGGAGATGCTCATCAGCAGGGAAGGTCAGGTGAGAAGCAGAGGTGGCTGCTGGAAGTGACAGGCCCGTCTGGGAGCGATGGGTGCTTTGGGGTTTTTGGGGGTGTGTGTGTGTGTGTTTTCCCCCCC
>NW_017728911.1:36847559-36849562 GCF_001723895.1 Crocodylus porosus | reverse complement strand
GGGGCACATGTTCCCTCCCGAGGTAGGTCCCCGACTCAGCGCTGCTCAGGACGGGGCAGTTTTTTTGTCGCATGAGCTGACAGCGTGTTGGGGGGTGCACTAAGCTGTGGCACAGAAGTACAGGAGTGGATATGGGGCTTTTGGCTAAGCCCTGGCCCGCCCATGAATTGTGCCCCCCCAGACTCGGGATGCACCAGTCGCCCCTGCCCAGCCAGCAGACTGCAGCTCGCGACATCCCCCTCTTCCCTACGAACTTTTGTGGCAAATGCCTCGCCAGGCTCCATCCTGTCCTTGACTTCTTTGCTGATAAGGTCGCTCATGGTCAGAGAGCTGACCGTGGGGATCAGGAGGCCAGAGACTGCCACAGAAGTGTATTTTCACCAAACGCTATGCTACAGAACCTGCTTCCCCTAGACCCCCAGATGCCTCTTCCTCGTGACGCCCCCTCGCAGCCAGACACAGCTGGATTTGAGCAACCTCGGGCCCGCCCAGCCTCTGCCTTTATCTGTTTGCGATGCAGCAGTGAGATGCTCTTCCACGCTCCGGGTTACCTGCGTGTTCTCAGTAGAGAGGAGGGTTTGCACCGTGCTTCTTCTGATCCACTCACGCAGTCGAAGGAGCCAAAGCGCTGTTGTTCCCCTGGCCTGTGTAACTTTTCCCTCCATTTCCAGTGCTCAGCCTCGTGTCTTTATGACCTAGCTGTGCTTTGGCCTCAGATTAGCAGCAACTGTGGCAAATGGTGCTGTATCGGCCGCAGATGTTTCAGCCGCTCAGACTTCACGGTGTAAATTTCCAGACATTCCTTGGGGAGACGACTTTCGAAGCAGGAATGAGGGGACTAGGACTTAACAGGACCCAGTCATGCCTCCCTGAAACAGAGCAGCAGCCTTCTGCTGTAGAAATAGAAACAGGGATCAACCCGATTTTCCTCTTTGCTCTCACCGGCTTCCCCAGCAGACGGGGCCTCCAGGCTACAAGTGCAAAGCACATCTGCCCACCCCACCCCACCACCCATCACCTGTACAGATGGTGACTGAGCCCTAGATCCCAGCTTTTGCTCGCTGCCAAAAACGGCATTAAGAACTGGCTGCAGGATGCTTTCCCATGTACCCTGTCTGCAGACGGCCCCCGCTTCGGTTTCAGACAGGCCTGCTGCTGTGGGGTTGCATTTCACTGCCTTTTTTTTTTTTTTTTTTTGTTTCTTGTGGCCGAGTGCAGGGATTTGGGCGGCATGCAAAGAGCCTGTTCTCTCAAGGTTTATTTCTTTCACATGTCTCCTCCGCTAGGCAGCTTCTGGTAAAGATGATGAGGACTGTGGCTTGGCAAAGAAGCTGCCAAAGGGGCAACCAAAGTTGGGGGCACCACATGCAAGCTAATTAAAAGCCTGAGAAGTGCCAGCAGTTGTATAGGAACATGGTGATAGCCCTTTAAATAGCTTGTGAGCCCTCAACTGGTGCTCCCTCTGCTCTGTGTTTTAGGAGCTGCCAGAACCCAACCACCGCAGCAGTACAATCAGTCCAGCTGGCTCTTGCATGTTGTGCATGTTTGCTAGACAGGATACCTTATTGTGCCTCTTGCATGTCTTGTGTCTGCTGTTTTCACAGGAGAACAGAGTCGAATCCATAGCATCACAGCACTCAGCGAGAGGTAGGGTCTCCTAAGCCCTGAAGGGTGAGATGGTCTAGTGATTGTCCTGCTCTGTACCTTGGGAGTTGCTTCTGCTCCCACACTTTGGGCACACTCTCAAGACCAGTGTTAGTACGGTGTTCAGCCTGGTAAGGCCTGGATCTTCTAGGTGGGTCTGTAGTACAAGGGTCCCTAAGAGGCCAAACTCCTCCTGGCGGTTCAGGATACAGCTTATTCTCTCAGGGGTCTGTCTTAGTCTGGAGTCTAAACACCCCAGACCATGGGCTTTCCACAGCTTTCACTGAAACCCTCTGTCTCTAGAGCATTGTTATCCTTTCAGCCCATATTTCTCTCCTTAAATTCATAGGTTTTGTAGA
>NW_017728911.1:36842049-36847459 GCF_001723895.1 Crocodylus porosus | reverse complement strand
ACTGAGTTAAAAAGGCGGCCAAGCCACCTTTGCGAGGGCGAGACTGAGGAATTGGAGAAACCCAATGCACAAGTGCTGCTGATTTGTGATGCCTTTGCAGAGGCCAGTGATCCTCTTGGCTTTCGTGAGACTCTCTTCCTCCCCAGATCAATAAAATATTTCCGTGCCCTAAATGTGGCAAACTTTTTAGGGTGCTCAACATCTGATTTGAAACCCCTGTTTCTTACTGTAGTATTTGCATTGTGCTAGTATAGGGGTGCCCACAAAAATTCAAGCAGGCCTGCTCCTGAGACTTGGGACGAGGCCCAGCCTGCAGGTGAGTTACTTCTGCTAGATGGGAATGATAAGCAGGTCACCAGACAAGAAACAGAGCTCCTAGTTTGTCACCTGTGAGCTGTCGACTCTGTCAGTACCTAGCACACTCACAAAAGTGCATGAGCTATTGCCTGAGCATATTCACAGTCATGGCTGTTGTGCATGGAAATGAATGGCTAGGCGTCATCAGCCCTTTGTGTAGCACTTCCCTGGTTATACCACCGATACGCATAGACTTGGTGCCATTCTGCACTATGAAGTTCAGTTTAATGCAAGCCCAAGAGAGCCCCAAGCTCGAACGAGGCCCACAGCAGGGTAATGGAAGCATCTTTTGACCTTATGCTCTTCTGTGGGGTGGGATATTTTGCCTCTCAAAATCAGAGCACTGTTTGAGACAGAGTGGACAAAATCAAAGGGGTGGTGTTAGCACCACTTTCTGCCTGGTGCCTTTGGGGATAAGGCAAGGTGTGTAGTCCCCTGTAATGAAGAGCTGTCATGCCAGATTGTTCTGCTTATGGAGTAGTGGCACCCGGGTGATTGGGATGCCTGTCCTGAGCTGTCTACATCGTGCTGCACCAGAAAGGTGTAGTGCCCTTACCTTCTAGGAGAGGGAACCCCTAGCCCCCGCCTTCTCCCTGCCTGGGGTTCCCAAGAGAGCTACGCCCAACTTTGTTCAGCAGGAGTGATGTGGTGTTGGAGATTGGGCGTTTGAACTTGGAGAATCTGGAGAGGGGGGGAAAAAAACTGGCGGCATTTATTTCCCTTCAGAGAGCAGCCAGGCTGTGGGGTCTTTCCTGCGGGCCAAAGATAGGATTCCCACATTTGCAGGCCACCGGGGGACCAGCCTGCCTCGGCTGGACGAGGCCTGGGAGGGTTTTCTTGGCAGCCAAGGCTACTGAGGTTGTAGCTTGCTTTCTGCTTATATCTTTGTGAACAGCTGGCCGCACTCATTCCCTGCTCCGATTCCCCACGCGGCCATCCGATAGCTGTTGTTCTAAGGAGCGCATTCCTGCCCTGCTTTATGGGACAAGGGTGTTCAGACAGGCCCTTGCCTTCCTAGCTGAAGGGTCCCAGAGGGTTGGAAACGCTGGTCCTGAATAACTCCCATCCACTTTAGGGTCCATCGAGATGCGCTGCCTCGTGAAGAGAGCCCCTTATTTGTGTGGCTGTATTCCAGATTGGGTCTAGTGTAGGAAGAGGTCTTTTCAGCCTGCCACAAATGCAGCTGCTTCTGGTGTGGAATGAGGCAGCTACCCATTTGTCTTGCAACTTTTATACTAATCAGCATTGAAAGCTGCTTCTGCAAAGCAGGGTGGAGCCCAGTCACTTCTGCAAGCCTGCAATTTCTTTTTGAAGCCACACAATATGTCCCTGAGGGACCGGTGGCAAAACTCTGGTTTCTGTCTCCCTCGGTCTCCTTTTTCCCCTCCTCTCTCTGTTATTTTTTTTCACTTGCTATTAAGCAGGGAGTTGCAACCCATTTTGAGTGGATGAAAGCCCTGAGCCAGGTGGACTCAGTTTACATGAGTTTTCAGGTTCAGGTTTCCGAGGTGCCTGATATTTGAAGCTGTTTGCATAATGAACCTGTTGGGTCATGAAAAATGCTCTTGATCCTTTTTCTCTGGCAAGAGATGCTAAGTCATCATGGGACTTGGAGGGTGGAGGGGAGGGTTGAAAGAAGGCAAGGAGTGGGGGAGGGCTGAAAGTAGACCCAGGCAGATGAATAGATTTTGAAGGCAGCATGACCATTCAATCTTCTGGGGCAATCATGGCAGTAAATTTTCACTTAGTTATCTTGCACTGAGCCAGTAACATGGGTTTGGCTGAAGCACAGCAGATGCTCCCGAACAGGCATGAAGCATTATGTGATACTGCAGTAGGTGCTGTAGAAATGATCAGTAATCAGAATGCAGAGTAATATAGCTAGGGAAGGAAGGTTTTACTGGTGGGATTTTGTGTGTATGCACTCACACCCACATATCGGTAACATATGCGTGTACACGTGTGTATGTCTGTCATGCTGTCACTTGTGGAGTGGTTCTCAACTTTTTTTTTAGACTCACGGCACCTTCCGTAACTCTTGCGAATGGAGCACCCCATTTAAAAATGAATTGATTTATTACAGTGCTTACCTCTTTGCAGAGGGTCTTGCTAGTGGGGGTCGGAGATCAGCCAGGCAAGGTCACACCTTGGCGGCACCCTTTAAAGGATCTTGGGGCACTGCCTTAGTGGATGGGATCAATCATGTCTTAAGCCCCATGCTACTGATGAAGACTTTTGCTTTGCTCAAGTGCCCTGCATGCATCAGGCCAGGCCCCTCTTGGTCTACTATCTGGCACCATGTAAACCAGGATAGCCTTTTCCATGCTCTGGTCAGCAACTAAACCAGTGCCCCCACCTGAGCTAGCCTGAGTGAGGAGGGTGTGTGGACACCCAGCAGGACTAAAAACAAGACCTGTCAAAAGGTGGATGAGCTCCTTGCGAGCCAACAGCCATTTGGACCTGGAGAGGTGACTCCAGGTCACTCTGCTCAAAGAATCACTAATGATGCAAAGCTATTCAACTAACCTGGGAAGGTTGTTACAGCATCTGAGATGTCCCAATGATCTCAGCGGCGTTGAGACTGGCTTGGCTTGATATGATTAGAAGTGTCCTGCTAGTGCAGGAGGATCTGAGAGTGTTTTTGGATCAGCCCTAATGTTCCAAAAGGCCCCAGTGCTCAGCATTGGTGAGGGACACAGGTGACAGTGGATCTGATACCAGGCTCGCAGCCCTCATGTCCCCCTATTTCTTGGTACCAAAGCTTGGGGTTTGGCACCGTTCAACATGCCAAGGGAAATCTGCTGAAATGAATCGGCTGAAGGGGAATATAGGTATGGGATGAGCTGTTTCTCCTGATCCAGAGGGATATGCCTAGAGGTACTGGCACATGCACGTTGTGTTTAAAGCAGCTGGGCATGTTAAAGCTTGTGCATTGCAAAGTGCCTTACTGTCAAACTCCTAATGGCAGCTGGAATTGCTGATGGTTTGAAGTCCCTCTCAACTGTTGATATGCCTCTCTTATTAAGACAGCTTGGTAGACCAGTCCATTGTATTAGACATTGTTTCTTTGTGTTTTAGCACTGGATGTTTGGGGAAGGATAGACAAGTCCCTGCTAATAGTATAAATTGAGTCCCGCTGCAGACAGCAGGCCTCATTCATTTCTGCTCTCTTGAGTTTCTTGACTCCCCATGGAAATCAGTGATTTACTTGTGTACAAGATAAGAATCAAGCCTGGCCTTTGCAGTGAGGATATCAAACAGGGAAAGTAGCTACGGATAGAGTTAACAATGAGGTTAGCAGCTAGTGGTGAGCTGAAGAGCATCAGGATTGGTATGGTTTCGTCTCAGACCAGAGTTTTAATTGTGGTAGTGACATAATACAGCATCTGGGCACAGCAGAGACTCCCAGTAAGTGACACTGCCCGGTGCAGCGTCCACACTCTGCCATACACAAGAGGGGAGAAACTTTCTGACTTTGCTGTTGCCAGCTCTCACAATGGCATCAGGAGCTGCCTCACACATTGGAGTTTATGAGGTTACACAAGAATCTCAGCTTTCATTAAAAAAGGAGTAAGGTGTCACTCCTGGTGGCAGAGAAAAACCTGGACACCTGAATTTACCTTAAAGAAACACAAAGGTGAAAGAAAAGAATCAAAAAAATGGCAGACATTTCCATGGGGTTAAACCACACGAACTTGTTAGGCCATGACTTGTGATTTTGGGATGCTGCGGTGGATGATTCTGCTTAAGCAGGATGTCACTGGTGCTTTGGAGCTGTGTGGCCCTTTGCATAACAGGGTTTTCACCCTTACTAAGGAGTTCTGGTGCTTTGGTGAGGGGAGCACGTGATTTATGGAGGGACTGGTGCCAGAGAGGCTGCTGTGTTGAGGCCTGCTGATCCAATATCCTTAGACCCTCTTCTGTGGGATTTCTGTGGTCCAAAGAGGTTTTGTGCATACCTTCAACTCCTGCACTTCTTTCCTTTCTGTAAGCACTGGGACCATTGCCATGACCTGTAAAGGTACCGGGCTTTGAGGCTGGGATTGCCCAAGTGTCTGACTCCCAGCTGGAATTGCTGCTTTTGTTTTTTTTGTTTTTGTCCCCTTCTTAGAGCTGAGAAATGATACCACTGCCACCACCAGCGCAATGCCTCTTAGAGCTGTGAACTGAGATTCAGCTAGCTAATGAGACAAGATTGCCCTTTCCTGAGATTTCTGGTCCCAGTTGGAGCTTGGGGCTTGATTGAGGCCAATTTAAAAATAACTGCAAAGAAAAGAATTGCCAACTTGAGAAGATATCCCCAGCTGAGGAACCTGCACTAGGCGGTTAGTGTTGTTCCAAGGGAGCTGCAGTATTTATTTCAGGACGGTAGTGCTGTTTCTATTATTGGTTTAGCACAGGTGCCTAAAGACACTACCAGGATCACAGCCTTTTTGTGCTAGGTGCTGTATAAACCCATGGTAAGCAAGGATCCTTGTTCCAGCGAGATTCCTGTATCCTTCAGCAAGACTGGCAATGGTTGATAGAAAGAAGCTTTTTAACCACCTTGTACAGATTGAGAACCAAGGCACAAAGAGCCGTTCCTCTCCAGACCTTGTTAACTTCTTTCATGTGCAGTTTAGAACAGACCACATGTACATTGCAAAAGTTCCAGCATGAACCATATATTCCTATTTTCAGTCCATGTATAGTTTCATAGTTAGTAGGGTTGGAAGGGACCTGAGCAGATCATCAAGTCCAACCCCCCACCATGGCAGAAAACAGTACTGGGGTCAAATGACCCCCGCAAGGTGTGCATCCAGCCTCCTCCTCTTAAAGACCCCCAGGGTAGGAGCCAGCACCACTTCTCTTGGAAGTTGGTTCCAGATCCTATCTGCCCTGACAGTGAAGCAGCGCCTCCTGATGTCTAATCTGAATCTACCCTCTGCCAGCTTGTGACCACTACTCCAAGTCACTCCTGGTAGTGCTTGGGGGAACAGGGACTCCCCCAATGCCTGCTGGTCCCCTCTGACTAGTTTGTAACAGGCCACTAGAAGACCTGGATGCAATACTC
>NW_017728911.1:36837737-36841949 GCF_001723895.1 Crocodylus porosus | reverse complement strand
GAGGATCACCTCCCTGGACCTGCTCGAGATGCATCTGTGGATGCATGACAGGGTACGGTTGGCCTTCTTGACTGCCCCCCCCCACTGCCGGCCCATGTTCATCTTGGCATCAGTGATGACCCCCAGATCCTTTTCTGCCTCTGCCCTGCTGAGAAAGGAGTCCCCCAGCCTGTAGGTATGGTGCTGGCTCTTCCTCCCAGGTGCAGCACCTTGCACTTGTCAGTGTTGAATCCCATCCTGTTCTATTCTCCAGGCCAAGGTTCAGTAGCTGAAGCAAGTGAACAAATCACTGTAAATGATGGAGGCATTAGAGGACCTGGTCGTCTGCCTGTGGACATCTCAAGAATTAAAGAGAAGGTGATGTTCACTGAATTAGTACATCATTGCAAATGATTTGTTCAGGTCCAGCCTTTTCAAAGACCTTGGCTGCTTCTCCTGGTCTCAAGGGAGTGGCTTACGTGATGAGTCCCTTTCCCTTTTCTACTCCCTGAGTGAGACCAGAGTTTTGTGAAAAATGGCTGAGCTTGGAGAAGGTGGCAGGGTAGCAACCAAAATGATGACCATGACCTCCAGGAAGACAGAATGGCCTTCAGGACTGCTGAGGAAAGAGATCTGCATTGTGACCTTCTCATATTTATGAAAGGCATGGCACTGGCCCCAGAAGGCAACCTTGCAGAGGTTAGCATTGGGACACCTTCCAAACTGAGCCTGTGTGATTGTCCTATGTCTTGGAAATGACTCAGAAAAAGGGAAGGTTTTCCTTAGGCTTACTTACTTGATGTGCTGCTTAACCTGAGAAGGTATCTGAATAAAGAGCAGGAAATTAACACTTCCTTTTTTAAAAGGAAATGAATAGTCTGGTGACCGTCTTAAAAAGAGCCATTTAGAAAGGGTGCCAATGAATTTCAAGTCTGAGATATCTGAATGTACAAGTTGAACGTGAGAATCTAAGCTTAGCTTTGTTGAATTTGCTGATGAGAGCTAATTCCTAGTTTTACTTTATTTTCAAAATATAATCAGTGCTGGCATTACTCTTACTCTGAACCTGTAGGTCAAGTCAGTTTGTTTATGGCTACACTTGGACAAATGCAGCATCAAGTTTGCCTGGACATTTCTCAGGTTGGGCTGTCAGTAAGAAGAAAAGCCAAGTTAGCCAACTCGAGGTAAACCTTTGTGAAGACAAGGCACTCCATAGTTGTGCCGTGAGCAGGCAAGTCAAGATGAAAATCAGACTCCTGCAGGGGCATTAAGCTTGCTTGGTAACTTGTGTTTAATCTACAAAGTGCTTGTCTTGGCAAATATATATTACCTTGAGTTAGTAAGTTCAGGTTAAGAGCACACCTCGAGTCCCAGGGAAGACAGGACCTCAGAGAAAATGTGGGGGTGGTCTGCTTTGATCTTCTTTCAGGATGCTATTTTCTTTGGAGAATTTCAGGAACAGAGACACCTCCTACCCATCGATTGCTTCTGCGAAAGCTAAACCCCATGAAAAGACCATCCAGATGGATAGACGCTTCAGGCATCTTTTTCTGATGGGTTCAGAAAGAAAATTTCACTATGCAGTTTTTCATATTGTCACTGGGATGACTCCTTTTGTTGACAGCTTTTGCTAGCACCTTCTCGCACTGGTTCCTTCCTTTAGTCTGCTCACCTCGAGCAGGCTGATTTGGGGACTCTCAGCTTACAAAAGCTGGCTGATATTAGGAAGTGTTACTGTGGAAGTTCCTGCATCATGGAATCCATCCATGTGTGCCCCTTAGCCAGCAAAGTTCCCTCGCTCGTCACCCCCAGACTAGGCATGTTGGTGGCTGTAAACGCTGTACTCTCATTGAGCCACTGATATGCCAAGGAGTTGCCAGAGATGGGCAAAACTTCTCTTCCCTGTTGGAATCCTTTAGAAAGACAATGGTGGTGCAGAAAGGGACCCAGGAGGTTTTGGGCAAGAGAGGGGATGATGAGGTTTTCACAGAAGTGACCTGAGGTGAGCTGTGCCGGGTGGGGTCCATGGTTCAGAAGACAAACCATGAGCTGCAGAAGGATCCTGGATAACCCCAGACCACAGAATGCACCAGCGGGGCGAGGAAACCTAAGGAAGTTGGATTTGTTAGTTTGTGTCTGTGTATTACTAGTGGTACGAGCAATGGTGTGCAAGGGCTCTGTGCAAAGTCTGTATGCATGTATGGTGTGATGAGCTGCCCCTGCCACATACCTCTGAAGGATTAAACTGTAGCCCTGGAGTCCCTAGGCTGGTGGAGATGGGACACTTAGTGTGACCCTTACCATAAAGCTGCATGCAGTGAGTTGCTGCCGTGCGCAGTGCAGTCAGTATAATTTCCTATCAGTCCTATAGTTTTAGCATGAACTGCAAACAGGTCCAGTGCAAAGAGATTTCAGCTCAGCTGACATCAGCACACGAAGCTAAAATGCAGTTTCTTGGAAGATGCTTCACAGATACGTGGGATTGTCTTATGCAATAAGGTGTTGTGGTGGGGCTGCCGATCTGTGGGTAAGAGAGGCAGTTTCTTGAACCCATCAGTACAGCAGGGTAACAGAATATCCTTGGCATCTCTGTGCTGCTATTTCCTGGAAGCATCTTCTGCAGCACCATGAAAATTGATTTGCTGGTGCTGGAAAACCCATTCTTGGAAAAGCAGTTGGCAGGGGCACCGTGCTTCCAGGAATTCCTTAGGCGGTGGGTGGGCACGTGCGTCAGATTCCCAACCGTTGGCCAAGCTGCTGTGGTTCCCTCTACCCACTCATCAGACTGCCAGACCAAGCAACGCCCGCAAGTACAGCCCAGCCTAGACCAACGAGTGAAACGTTTACACAGGTAAGCAACAGGGGCCAGGGCAATGCTGTGATTAGGGGGCCAGTACACACATCCACAGGAGGCCTCAAATGCCTCTACACAAACGCCTGTAGTATGGGAAACAAGCAGGAGGAACTCACCCGCCTGCTGGCTGACACCAACCCAGACGTAGTGGGGATTACTGAAACGTGGTGGGTCTCAACACATGACTGGGCAGTTAATGTCAAGGGCTATAGGCTGTACAGGAGGGACAGGACAGGGAGGAAAGGTGGGGGCGTGGCACTCTGCATTAAGGAGGAATACACATCCTCATCAATTAACAAAGAATCAGAGGAGGGGCACTCTGAAGTGCTTTGGGTTAGAATACAGGGCAGTCGAGAGGGGAGAGACTTAACGGTGGGGGTCTACTACAGACCTCCCAACCAAGGGGAAGAGCTCGACCAGGAATTCTTGGGTCAGCTCACGGAGGCAGTGAAGTCTAGGGATGTGGTAGTCATGGGCGACCTGAACTTTCCAGACATCTGCTGAGAAGAGCAGTCAGCCAGGTCTGACCGCTCATGTAGGTCCTTGGCCAGAGTGCAGGACCTCCATCTAACCCAGGAGGTGCACAGCCCCACCGGGGGAGACGCCTTGCTGGACCTGGTGCTGGCCACGGGCGATGACCTGGTGCGGGGGCTGCGGGTGCTCGACCCCCTGGGCGACAGCGATCATCGCCTGCTGGGATTCACCATCCAGCGCAAGGTGGCAAAGGCCAGCAGCGAGGTAGCAACCCTAGATTTCAGGAGGGCCAACTTCACTGAGCTAAGGAGAATAGTTGGGGAAGCACTGAGGTCCCGGAGGGGAGGGGAGCCGGGTGTCCAAGGAAAGTGGTTGCTCCGTAAGGAGACGATCCTCCAAGCCCAAAGGGAGGTAACCCCAATGGAGGATCAAAGGGAGCAGGAGGGCACACAAGCCCCCATGGCTCACCAAAAGCATCCGGGAATGTCGCCTAGCTAAAAGGGAGGTGCACACCCGATGGCAGGGAGGGGCCGTCCCCAGGGATGACTATACTGCGGTTGCTCGGGGATGTAGGGGGGCAGTCAGGGAGGCCAAGGCAGAGATGGGCCTGGGACTAGCTTCCCGGATTAAGGGCAACAAGAAGTCCTTTAAATACATCGAGGGTAAAAAGAAGGTTCCAGGTAATGTGGGGCCTCCGCAGGACACGTTAGGAAATTTGGTCGTCACACCAGACAATAAAGCCAACATATTTAACAATTTCTTTGCCTCCATTTTCCTGAGCAGGGACCGGAACAGCCACCCCCCACAATGGGCCCCCCTCAGGCCCCAGGGGAGGCGCACCTAGGCCAAGGGTTAGTGAGGAACTAGTTAGGGAGCTTCTGGAGGGACAGGACGTGTTCAAGTCA
>NW_017728911.1:36809931-36837726 GCF_001723895.1 Crocodylus porosus | reverse complement strand
TAGGATCTGGAACCAACTTCCAAGAGAAGTGGTGCTGGCTCCTACCCTGGGGGTGTTTAAGAGGTTAGATGAACACCTTGCTAGGGTCGTTTGACACCAGTACTCTTTCCTGCCATGGCAGGGGGTTGGACTAGATGATCTACTCAGGTCCCTTCCGACCCAAGAAACTATGAAACTATTTCCAGAGTTTCACCCATGCAGCCCTGCCACAAACACCCGAGGGCATCCTGTAGGACTTAGCACTGGTTTGGATGTTGTGGTGACTGGAGTCCAGCCATGGAGTAGGTGGTGTGTGGGCTTCCTCACGTGCCCCAGGACCTCCTGTCTGGTAGAGAGAGAGTCATTGTGCTGAGAAGGTGATACAGGGTGTGGTGGTGATCTAAGAGGGGTGTCTGTTTATTTGGACAAGCCCCCTGAACCTGTGTCTTCTGGACCCTCTGCTCTTTGCAGGTTGGGGGTGTTATGTATGTTTTAAATCTGAGTCAATCTAGCCCTTGCTGAAATGGCTTTGGATGAGTGTTGCAACGTTTGCGCTTCTTTCCTGCAGGGCCTTGGCAGCACTTCTCTCTTGGTTATTCCACCCCCTCGCTTCCATGGGACAGACAGGTTATAGGAGCCCACGGAAGTGATGTCAGAGAGAGGCAAAGGGGCTTGACCAAGGACATCCAGTGAGCAAGTGGCAGAGAAGCTGGACCTGTTGGGAAGACATTTCCCAGAGACATCTTCCAGCAGTGGAGCAGTGCCAGCCATGTTGGACTTGGATGTGTAGTCCCAGAGATGCATGGGGACGATGAACTTCTGGACTGGAACGTCAGTCAGCACTCGGGTCCGCAGTGAGGCTGGTTAGGGGGTGGGGCGGCGTGAGGAATGAGGCTGTAATAGTAGGATGATGCTGAGGGCGGTGGTACTTCGGTTGAGCACAAAGCTTATTCCTGGGCCTGGCTCTGTTCTCGTGTCAGTCAGGACGGGGAATAACAGTAAAGCTGGTCTCGGCGAGAACAGGCCCCAAGTGTGATAGTAGCCAGTGCTTCCAGCCGTGCTGTCATCCGTTCCGTATTCGTGCTGCTGCTAACAGCTCTTGTCTATATTCCTCCTTTCAGCCGAAAATGCGTCGGTGCTACCCAAGCTTGCTCTGATTTCTGTGGCATCTGCCCTGTATTTGTCATAAAGGTTATTCCTGTGGCAGGTTATGAAGCCAGGCTCTCTGAGTTAGTGGCCAGGGCTCTGTAGATGGCCTGACAGTGAACTGTGACTGACTGAAGCCTAACGAGTTTTGTACGTGCCATTCTTTCCCCCTCACTGTCTTTGGGAGTGAAACCTGTCGAGTTTTACGACTGCAGGAAGCCAGAGTGTAACAGGGTAATTACAGTGAGGGTTTGTATGGTTCAGTGCCAACGTGCTGTGCCGGGGAGGCGGACAGCCTTGTAACAAGCCTCAAATTCCCTGCGCAGGGCAAGGATATTGCTCTGGATCGCACCGCATAAAGGCTCCATGACTGGAAGCCTCTACAAAGATCCTCTTGCGGACAGTCTCTCTAAGGGTTTGCCGTTCCCTCCCATCCTTGACTTTCCAGCAGATGGGTAGTATTTGAAGGACTGCTTGAAGGAATCATTAATCCATTGCCCAGTTATCCTGAAGACAAGCGAGGCTGCCTCACTGTTGCTGATGGATGTTATGCAGGGAACAGCCCTGAGATTTGCAGGACTGTTTCTGAGCCCATGAAACACCTCCTGCTTTTTCTGGCCGTCATTGCAGGTCCCTCAGTTCAGCTAGAACCTGAAAGCAGGCCCCGTGCTTTGCAGTTTTTCAGCAGCACGGCTGGTTTGCTCCTAAGCAGTGAAAAGGGACAGACAAGCAGCTGTCAGAAGGGGAGAGGCATGTCCCTTATTTAACCTGGTTGATATAATTTTTTTCCCTTCCTTTATCCTCAGAGCCTCTCCTAACCCTGATCTTAGACTGTGCCTTGACCAACCACCCTCCCCACTCAAGGTCCTTTCCTCTCCTCTTCCCATCCTCTTCCCCTTTGGATGCCTGCCCCTGCTTGGCTGCGGACAGGCATGCTCTGAAGTGCTCCAAGCACTCGGAGTGCAGGCGTTCACACACCCAAAGAATGGTTTTAAAAAATGGCCGAAGCATTTCAGAAATGACCCATGAGAAAAGAGGAACACTTTTGAAGTGCTGCATTTTCATTATGTGTGATTATGGGGAGGGGCAGAGGGCGTGTTTCGCTCAGTCCTCCGGCATCCCACAATGCTCCACTCCCTACCCCATCCCGTGCAGGTTTGGCAGCCACTAAGTACTCTCCTATGTGCTCAGCTGACCTCAGGACCCTCTGGAGGCAGGGATTCCTGCTCTCCAGCTCCTCAAGCATTGCCCCTGCATGGTTCTGCAGCTGCTTTGAAGCGCTCCAAGCCGGAGAGCTTCACTGCATGTCTGTCCCTTCCACTCTTCCTGCCTGCGCATTGCTTCCTGCCGGGGAAGGCTTTGACATGTGGACTCCTGATGACCAGTGCCCCCAAGAGAAAGAGGCAAGAGCAGCTGAATAGACCCTGCTTCGATGTTCACAACCACACCTGCATTTGGACTGGCTGAAATGTCTGAGTGACTAAAATGTCAGTGGCTCCTCATGTTGGTTGGTGAATCAAGGAGAAAGCATCGTGCTGTCCGACTGGCACGGCTCCCTTTTGGAGCTGTGAAGAATGGTTCCAAACGCGCAGGCAAACCGCGGGCCAGTGTCGGCAGCTTTCTGCTAGGCTGAATGGCAGGCAGCATCTCAAGCTGAATGATTAGCAGCAATCTGAGATTTCCCATTGATACAGCTCCATACCCTAGAGGCTCGAGGATTTAAAAAGCCGGGGGGGGGGGGAATACACATCGGTTCCTGGGAAAATGTTCCTGTTTTGACTGTCACTGGGTTCCCAGTTGCACCTGGTTGAGGCTCTTGATGTCTTTGCTGAAAAGTGCATTAACAGATTTAATTTCTGAGCTCAAATCCACAAAGGCTGTGCAAGGAGGCTGAGGGAAATGAAATTCAGCTGCCTGGTAACCCATGGTTTCACCTGGGCTCTGCTCCATTTGGTTCTCATGCTCCCAGCTCAAGGCCACGGGTTGAGAAGGTGGCTTTCTGGTCTGTTGGTTGTGAGTCAGGTGGACAGACATTACTGAGCTGCTTCCTGCACTCAGGCTTTAACAGTGTAGAAGTGCTTTTGCAGTCCCAACTGACATTAACCATGGATGTGTGTGTGCGTGCACACACGTGCATATGTGCACACAGTTCATATACACTCTTGAGCCCAGCTTTTCAAGGAGACATTGTACAGGCACATTGTGTTTGTTCTCAAAGTGCCGTTTTAATGTCATAAAGCTTTCCCTGCCCATAGATCAAGCATTGAGATCTGTGGACATTCACGGCTCACTCTTATCCCTGCAAAAGAACTGCTGTTTTCTAAAAGGAGGGTTGGTCTTTCTTTGAGAAGGACTTGCAGATGATTTCTAGCACTGAGACTGTAGGGCAATGGTTTTGCAGGAGGTGAAAGCACTTGAAATGTAATCTGGGAATGCCTAAAATGAGGCCTGTATCCTGGGCTTTGGAGAAGCCAGATAGCAAAAGGGGAACCAAACTTGGCCTTGCATTTCTCCCAAAGTCTCTTGGGGCAGAAACTGGAACTCTGATGTCTGCTAAACCTGGTCTTGATTTCCTGGAAATGCAAAACCAGGTGATGTTCATTTCCCAGCTCCTCAGATGGTTTCAGTTGACATCGGTCCATTCAGAAAGGGATCTTGGAGTCATTATTGACTCCAAGATGAACATGGGCCGACAGTGCGAGGTCACGGTTGGCAGGGCTAACCAAACCTTGTCGTGCATCCACAGGTGCATCTCAAGTACAGCCAGGGAGGTGATCCTCCGCCTCTATGCGATGCTGGTCAGGTCGCAGCTGGAGTACTGCGTCCAGTTCTGTGCACCCCATTTCAGGAGGGATGTAGACAACATTAAAAGGGTCCAGAGGAGGCCACCCGCATGATCCGGGGACAACAGGGCAGACCCTACAATGAGAGACTGAGGGACCTAAACCTGTTCAGCCTGAGGGGGGACCTGGTGACTGTCTGTAAACTCACTAGGGGGGAGCAGAAGGGTTTGGGGGAGACACTGTTTCCCCTACCGCCCCCCGGCATAACAAGGAATAATGGACACAGATTATTGGAGAGGAGGTTTAGATTAGACATCCGCAAGAACTACTTTACAGTCGGGGTGGCCAGGAGCTGGAACCAACTTCCAAGGGAAGTGGTGCTGGCTCCTACCCTGGGGGTCTTTAAGAGGAGGCTTGATGACTACCTGGCTGGAGTCATTTGAGTCCAGTTTTTCTCCTGCCCAGGCCGGGGGTCACACTTGAAGATCTACAAGGTCCCTCCCGACCCCGCTTCTGCGATTCTATGACATCGGCGGGATAGTGCTGACTTTGCACAGCCTGCAGTCTCCATCAGCCCAGAGCAGAGTGCAGCACATTTTCCAATAGAAAGTGGTCACAATGGCCCTGCTGGATTTAGGGATGGGAATGGTTTAAAAATGAATTTGTGGCATCTTCATCTCCACATGCAAAGCCTTGTGTTGGAGCAGCCATCCTACCCGGAGACATGACATGAAACAAGGGAAAACCCCCTCTCCTCAAAAACCAGGCTTCAAATAGCAAGGCCAATGAAGCTTTCAGTCTCCTGGAATGAACAGTGCTGATTGTGCATCGTGATCTGTTTCTGCACTCGATGAAGGGCTCCTAGAAAATAGCGGTTCCTTTTTACCTGGCTTCTGACAATGGTTCCTCTTGACCTGCGATGATTTTAGCAGCAGTGCCCGCACCGGCTCGGGTTTTTTTTGCTGTTCAATGTTCTGCAGTCAGATTCCGTGGAGCTGAAAGTCCTTTTGGTTCAACTTAGCCCCTGATCTTGGAGGCTCTTCAGCATTGAAATGAGACTAGCTTGTGTTTTGTGCCAACTAGACACTACAAAGGGTTCAGAAATGAAAGATGATGCAGTGGAGACTTGGGATAAAAAGAAATTTGAGTTTTCCGTTTGTGAAGGCCACTGCTGCAAAGGTTTAAAGCACGAAACACAAGGCAGATGTGTGGATGTGATGCCTATGAGGTAATTGCTTTCACTTAGAATAAGAAATGTTCTTGAAAGGGATTCATTTTTCCACTGTCATTGTTAATAACTGGTGGGCAACAGAGTTGGCGTCTGGGCTAAAAAGTCCTGGCGATCACGCAAAGCAGAAAACGCAGCTTTGTAGAGCGGTGCCCTGCTTTCACACTGTTACCTGTAGCATCTCGTTGTGGACCAGAGCCTGTGTCCGTCACATGCCCCTGCACTTATCACATGGTGACCATCTACACGCGTGTGCTATGTGTGTAGTACATGTGCTATTTCAAGCAGAGCTTTTTCTTCCCTCCGAGTTAATTCCTGCATGGAACGCAGTCTGGGAAACCTGGCGCTGAATGTGCTCCCATCTGGCTGGTAGCCTTTTGCAGCTGCTACCCCAGGAGGGCCAGCTTCATACGCGCACAGACATCGCTGCTGAGTACTGCTCACCAGGTGAGGAAACACCCAACCAGCGACTCCAGACCTTTCCTGGTTTGGTACATACTCATTATGTGCCCTCCTGTTTATCGCCGTCCCTCTCCATCTGAGAGACATTGCATGACCAGGGTCATTTTCTGATTCCTCTCTGTCCTTTTGGCAAAGTATCTAGATTTGCCATCTTCCATATTAGGCTTCACCGTGGATTTATGCAAAAAAAAAATAAAAATCCTCTGCATTGCTCACCACCCCACTCCTTGTGCAGCCTCACGCTGCGTTTAGTTTTTAGACAGACTGTGCAGTAACGAGGGGTTTGCCTTATGCTGTAATCTCAGGTTCCTTTCCTGACCAGACGTCGGTCCTTCAGAAGCCTGTAACTTGTACAAGTCTTTTAAATGTTCCCCTCAAGACTGAGTTTCGCTTGCCATCATGTTGCCTGTTCCTTTTGCCTGGCTGGATTCTTTCCTCACAACCCTTTCTACTCCTAACTCATTTAAATAATTCAGTGTCTTCTGCCAGGTTCCCAGCCTTGTTTTTCACCCTGCTTTCCAGCTCATTAATAGGTACATTAAGCAACACAGGACCTGGTGCAGAAAGCCGAAACAACCCACCATTAACCTTTTGGCATGATGAAAGCAGACTTGTTAATCCTGCAGCTCCTTGCTGGCTGTCTTGCAGCCAGTTTTTGATCCAGGACAACAATTTGCTTCTCACCCTGTGACTGCAGCACGTCTTTATGACCCTCTTGCGTAGGACATCAATAAATTATGTCCCCCGGTTCTCCTTTACCCGCTGCGCAAGGTACAGAGCAATCTAGGAGATCATCCTGACACCTGAGGAAGAATGTCTTGCATTTGAAAGCTTTTCTAGCTGTATCCCAACTACATAGTTGGTCCAATAAAAGTGATCACCCTAAGAAATCTTTGTCTGGCGTAATTTCTGGACTGTTATGAGTACAGCATCACTCTTGCACTACCATCTTCCTTTTCAGACACTTTGCTGCTGAGACCCTCACAGATCGCAACCTTCCAGATGGATTTGAGTCTGCTTTTAATGATTGCTTCAACCTGGTTGCTGGGTAGAGAGATCTTGTAATTCCCCAGATCGCTGCCTAGGGGTTTTCTTTTTACTGTACTAAGTAGATTGAGCTTCTTAAGCTTCTCATAACAAGGCATGTTTTCCATATCCCAGATAATTGACATAGCTCAGTGGTAGCTGCTATTAGTGGATGGTGCTTTATAAAGCAGCAGATCCTGGCTGGTTCTGCAAAGGATGCTATGGCTAGGGTGGGAAAGGCATTTCCATTGGTCTCCCAGGGTAGGAAGAGGTGTGTGTGCTCTGTCTGTGCTTCCCTCACCACCCAGGCCAGGCTGTTTAGCATCAAACGCAGGCATTATGTAGTAGCTGGGTTGCACAGGTTCAGCTGTTCTGCCCGCTGAACTGGAAAGAGGAGGGCTGTGCTGGGAGGGAGCCTCTGCTCCCATAGCAAGGACTACTGGCCTGTGGGGTTTGATTCCCTCCAAACCCAAAGTCTAGTTGGGACTTCCTTTAGGGAAGGGGAGGGGGGGAAGGGGGTTGTGTGACGTGTGGGTCTGTTTGGCAGGGGAGAGCTGGAACTGCAGGGGGGCCTTGAGGAACCCGAGAAAGATCCTGGGGAGGCTTCTGCATGGAAGTGGCTGCACAGCTCAAAAAGCAAATTGTTTTCCCTTTCTTCCCTGGGCCTCTTTCTGCAGCACTGGCCTGAGCATTGCTCCAGAGTGAGCTTGAAACACCTGGAGGTGTCTGATGCGTCTCGTCTCCCGTTGCCGTGACTTTGGGGAAAGCTTTCAAGCAAGAATTCTGTGCTGCCAGATCTTTGTCCCCAGGCTGCGGTACATCAGCACGGGGAACCTGCCGGGGGCGTATTTACTGGTGGTGGGAACAGGCTCTGCTTTTTCATGGGGTGCTAGTGCACCCGCGCGTGGAAGCTCGGGAGGGAGTGGCTTTCCCAGAAGGGCGGAGGGAAGGCTGCATCCTGGCTGGAGCGTGTGTCCTATGGAAGCACTGAGTGGGCAGGGCATCTCCGTTACCAGCCCTAGACGGGCAGTGCCCAAGGGTGTTTGAGGGCAAAGCGGGGCAGGCCCATGGGATATGGGAACACACAGCTCCAGGGATCCCTGTGTGAAGTTGCAGAGCCGCGGCAGCTGGTATTGCAGCTTGTCATGTTTTGGATGCTGAGAGGAGCTTGCATAGCCCCATTCTCTGGTCCCCTTTCCGTGCCAGAGGTGCTGCCACCCTGTGTGGGAGCCTACATCTGCGCTTGCCAGCTAACTGGGCAAACTACACAGGTCTGTTCAACACGGACCCAGCACTTGTTCCCCTCTGCCCCCTTGTCCTGGGTTCCCCCTCCTGTTTCTCATGCTCTCTGTGTACTCGGAGGTCTCCTTCACTGATCTGACATCTTCTCTTCCCAGCCCTGCGGCTCACTTAGCACCAGCCTCTCCACCCCTGTCGCTCGGCCAGCATGGGTGCCCTGTTCTCTGTGCTCTCCTGCTGCCCTTGCACTAAGCGTGATATCACTCCGTCAGCGAGGGATCTGCTGTGCTGTGGCCTGGGGAGGCGATTCCTCCCAAGCTGCGAGCGCTCGGCTGAGCGGCAAGGACATGATTGTGAGGAAAGACAGAACCAGGATTGTCTGACATGTTAGCTGCTGGCTGTGTGGTTAACCTCCTTAAGTCCAGCTTCATATTCAGCTCCTGCTGATGCCAGGGAAGCTCACAGCTGAACAAGCCAGTACAACGGTGCTGCAGCTGACCCGTGCCCGGGCTGGTTCCAGGTGATAGATGCATACTGCTCTGTCCCTCACACGAGTATTTTCCCACGTGTGTCGGGAGCAGGAGTCTTCCTGATTCTTGCAAACCCAGTCCCTGCTCCTTGTCTCATCCTGCTCTTAGCTGGTTTGACTCCAGGGATGGCAAGGTAGAGAATCCAGCCCCCAACATTTAACTGGTAGACCATATTTACAGTTGGGCTAACTCCATCTAAATGATTGTGACCCTGTATGCACTTGTAGGGACTGTAATGCCACTTCCCATTCTGTGCTACACAAGGCAGTGAAGTCAGCACGCTAATCCCCGGATCACTTGTGCTTTGCTGCAGCGTAATCATACCTTTGGCTGTTAAAGAGCTTGTAGTCTCCTATGCTACAGGCTTGGGCTGCATGAATAGTCCATACCATAAATGTAGTAAAATCTTAATCGGCCTCTAGGTGTGGTAGCCTAGAAACCTGTCACGTATATGCCTGTTCCCACCAGTTGTTCCCCATAATGTAATAACGTCGCCATGTAAGAGGGTCCCTGCTCAGACCTGGCTGAAATACCTACGTTTTCTCATAACTGTGTTGCAGCCCTTTGCTCTGGCATTTGGAGAGCGGCTGGAGGTTAAGATACAAGAATGTCCAGTACAAGTATCACCCCGGGTAGAGGACCGCAGCGTCCTTGTCGTATCTCTGCTTCCATCTGGTGGACAAATGCTAGCTGCTGGTCTTTTTCTGTGGGGCGCGGTACGGGTTCCAAGCTCGGGGATTTTATCCGTCCCTCTTTTCAAAGGTCTTTGCAAACGCACCCGGCCTTTGGGACCCAGGTCCGAGCTTTGTGGGGATTGGCCCTATCTGTCATCAAAACCCGCTAGCAGCTTGCAGGATAGTGAGGGCAGCATGGTCTGTTCAGCTTGTTGCATGCTGTATCATCCGTGCCTTGTACCAACCAGCAGGAGATGCAGAAGTTTCCTTTCCTTCCTGGTAGGTGACAGGTCAGAGGTGCTATCCCTGCAGGTAGGATAACCCGATTGCAAACTTGCTGTGATAATGTTGCTCCCTGGCACTTACCCATTTCCTTTCTAGTTCATGTATTTTGCGTCTGCATAAGGATGTGCTGCCTTGCTGGCACTGGAGTTTGTACCAGCTAAGTCAGAGGTTAACCAGGCATTTAAGTACCTGTATGAGAACGTGGAAGACGGGGGAATGGTGATGTGTGTAGGCTTGTAAGCGGAGGTGGTTCAAGCACCTACACTGAACACCTTCAAGAGTAAATTGGATGCTTATCTTGCTGGGATCCTATGACCCCAGCTGACTTCCTGCCCTTTGGGCAGGGGGCTGGATTCAATGATCTCCTGAAAGTCCCTTCCAGCCCTGATGTCTATGAAATTGTAAGCACACTGTTGTGGCTGTATTGCATGTACTTGAAGGCTTTCCATCTAACATGTCACTGATAGCACCTGCACCCAGGATTTCTCTGGTATGGCAATGGCTAGGAGATTTTCCTGTCTCTTGCATGGGGAATGAAGAGACTGCAGTAGGACTGAAGCGGGAGCAGAATTATCTGATTCTTTCTGATCCTAGCAAAGAGGGTAGAGTTTTGCTGGGTGACATGATCCAGCTCCAATCTTGGTGGCTATCGAGGACAGCAGAAAAATCCTGGTTGTGCTAATTCAGTGCTGGATTCCCAGTTCAGGGTTTTGTTTTGTTTTGTTTTTTGCTTTTCTCCATGCATCTGAATTGATGCTCCAGACCCGATATTCTGTGTCATGCCCTTGTCAGAAAATTGGTATTCCTGCCGTGAAAAGAGGCTGTGTTAGCAGAGCAGTCAGCATGAAGGAATCGGTAATATTCAGATACTTCATTGAGTCCCATGGAAATTGCTGGAGTATTTTCCCCAGGGTGGCACCATGGAAATGCTTTATTTCCTTGCACGCTCTTAGGAACACGCACATTCCCAGACCAGATAAACCCTCTTGCCAACAAATCACTAGCCTGCCCCACGGTGACAAATCGTCGATGCTTCAGAGCAACTCGCACACTTCCCTTACCAGTATACCCACCCAGCTGTGCAGTTGACGGCTCTGGAGAGCAGGCCGAGTGTGAGTGTGCGTCTCTAATTCCTGCTGCCTTCCAGGGTTGATCAGCTTACCTGGAAAGCATAAGGTTTAGCTACGACTCTTTATGCCCTGTCAGCAAACCCCACTTCTGTCCCAGCGCTGCGTCTGGTTTCATTTGCCATTTAGTTCCTACAATGAAGATGCTTTAAGGACCGGTTCAGCCTGCAGAGATCTGGCTGGGCCTTGTCTGGATTGCAGAGGTGTGCTGGCAGGACTCAAGTTCTGCCCTCAGTTTCTCAGGTAAATCATCTTGCCCAACCCTTTCCTTGAAAGCGGCTGCACGAGCCTGACTTCCCAAGAGGCTGCATTTGCCATTGCCAATGAGCTGCTGCAGCAGGAATAGGAGCCAGGAGTTCCCCCATTAAACCCCCTCTGTAGATGGTTGGCTTTGCCTCTTATCCTGTCATCTGGTTCCCCACTCAAGGGGGAACTTGGGATGGCAGGGATGGGCCTCAGATGGGGAGAATACATACCTAGCTCCTAGAGACCTCCTGATGGAACAGGCTGTATGCACGTCCCAGGTCGTAATATTACTGTGGGCATTCTGCAGTGCATCAGGTATGTAACAAAGTGAGCCCTTTCCTGTGGACACTAAGATGCGTCTTTACCCCCCAGTCAAAATAGCTTGCTCCCTTCTGTCATTTTAATAAGTGGGATCTATTAGCATAGGTGTTGATGGCTGACTAGCTGTTCTTGGGCCTTGCCTACATCGTGAGGCTGCTGCTACAGCTATGCTGGCATAGCTGCCTCACCAGAGCCTCCTGCTGGAGATGTGGTAAATGAGGGCAGAGGATTTTTCTCCATTGACTTACCTGTGAATGACACAAATTCCATCAGCAGAAGCTTTCTTTTGTGCCATAGTGACATCCAGCTCTGCTGGCTTTGCTGTGCCATCTAGGGAAGAGTACAAGTGTTCATTCTGCACGGATTAGCCACTGGGATTACTGCCTCTGGAAGATGTCCTTTATGTTAAAAGGGGCAGGGGCAAGCAGAGCTTGTCCTGAATTTAATACTTTTAAGGAATGAATTAAGCGGAATGTTGTTCAATTAAAAAGCAAGTTGTAGAAGTGAAGAGAAATTTGATGAATGGAGAAATGGAGTCCACCCAGAGCTGACTGTCTCGGTGGAAATCCCTTGAGTTCAGGCAGCTCCCGCTATCTGGTTTGGCTCGGAAAGAATCCGGACTCCAAACTTGCTGCTCCTTCCTCTGAGCTTTGGGGATGGAAGATGGGGCCGACACAGGACCCCCCCCCCCGCCTCTGGAGGGCTCTGTGGACACGATGGGATTTGTTCACATGCATCCAGGGGCAGAAAGCCAGATGAAGAGCTGAGCTGCCATAACAGTCGGGGTGTTCGGCTTGAGGGCATGTGATGCAGGCCAGTTCTCTGCTGAAATGCTCACCTGAACCAAGGTCTTGTTCCACTGCAGACTTGTACATCTGTTGCAAACCCCACAGTATGGCATCAGTGCCCGGGGGCCAGGGGATTGAAAGCCTGCAGAATCCAAGGTGAAAATGGCCAGGCTAAGTGGAGTGAAATGCAAGCATAAACTAAGTGTGTAACTTATGTGGAGCAGTGGCGCCCAAGCTGTGGCCCCAGGGTCTGGATGAATGGCATGGGGTCGGGCCTTGGGCATGCCCCCTTGCTGTTCTGCTCCAGCTGCATGCCCTGATCCAGGCCTGTGCTGCCTGATCTGGCTGTAAGCCAAGCCACTCAGGCCCTGTGCCACCCACCTTTTGGATCCAGCTTTGCATTGCCCCGATCCTCCTGCCTGCCACCCCAATCTGGCTTTGCACTCCCTCCGCCTATTAAATCCAACTGTCTGCTGCCCCTGGCATGGAGGTCATGCTTTGGCCTGTGGGGCTCCCCTCGGGTCCAGCAAGTTGGCAGCAGGAGAGTGGCAGCAAGCACTGCCTTTGCTTCCCCACCATTGCATTTCTGGACCCTAGAGAAGCCCCGTGGGCAGGATGACGCAGTTCCACCAGCTGGATCTGGCCTTTGGGCTGAGGGCTGAGCCGCCCTGATGTGCAGGAAAGAGCAGCCTGTTTGCCGCGGTGCATTGTCCTGGCAGCGGAGGTAAGGAAAGTCAGGGTACAAATGAAATGTGGTTTGTGCTGCTTTAAAAAGATCTTTTTTTTAATCCTCTTCCTTGGTTAGATTCTCAGCCACTGTTTCCTGCTGATGTCACCATCGTCGCTGCCCCCGAGAACACCACTGTGGTAGCTGGCGAGAGCGCGGTGATGGAGTGTATGGCTTCCGCCGACCCCACGCCATTCGTCTCTTGGATACGCCAGGGTATGTGAAACAAAGCCAAGGAGCCTTTTGATGTCAAGAGGAACCTACGGACCCTTTTATTTTTAAAATCCATTAAAAAGGAAAAGGTATGTGGGTGCCCAACATGGGGGCCATAGCTGAGGCAGCTCGAGTATCTTTTCTGAAGCGGGGATCCCTAATTAAGTCTGCAGTGCTACAAAGCTTGCCGTTTATTTTGTAGCCGTTTGATCTGTAAAGTATACGCAATTCTGGTTACTGGATGCCTTTTGATCTAAATTGGTCATGGTCATATTGCACGAGTCCAAGCTTTTGAAGGTCAGCGCACGGCACTCGGCTTCCCAGCGCTTCTCTTGTAGCGGTTCCAGAAGGTTAGTGGGAATTCCATCGTGGCAGCTGTTGCTTTGCAAAAATAACCTGTGTTACCTCGCCGGCTCGCCCAGCATGAGAAATATCTTTTCAACATTTAAGAGCCTCCTATAAAAAAAAAATAAAAATAAAATCCCCATTATGGGCATGCTGGTTTGGCCGGCTCAGTGGGGGTTGAGTCTGAGCAACAGTATTTTTAAGTGCGTGCAGATGTACTGGTGATGTACATGCAGGAACAGGCTGCTACTATCAGAGGGGCTGTGTTAGGTGTTTCAGAAGCACTGGAGATGGTTGACTTGGGCCGTTTGCAGTCTCTCTCCAATTAGGTCAGATATGGGGTGCAGGGTTGTTATGGTGCTTCACAGGTACTTAGGGACTGTGGGCTCGTAAATCTGCAGAATCCCAGGATGAAAGCCTTTGTCTCAGGAGCAACCCAGTGTGTTGTTAGCCTTAACAGGCGATTTTTTTTTTTTTTTTTTTTTGCATTTGTAGCCACCCTGCAAAAATAAGAAGCAGCTCACAGGACCCAGCATTGCAAATTCAAAGCAGGGCGGTTAAATCATTCAGGCAGAAATGCTTGCCTTTCATCCTATATATTGAAGACATAATTAGCTGTACCCAGCTTTCCCATGTTTCCTAAAGTATTCATTGCTATGCTCCGGAGGGAGCGATGTCTGCGTCGCTGAGTTACCGGTTCCTCCAGGATTGGTGCTGAGTCCTGGGGTGTCATCTGGTGGCCGGATTATAACATCTCTTCTGTGCATCCGGGGCCATGTCCATACACCGAGCTTCCCAGATCTTCCCTTGGGAAGCACTTAAAAGTGCTGCATTACTCCAGGCAGAGGCTGCCTCGTAGCCCAGAGGCAAAGGTTTCTTAGGGTGGTATTCTTTTATCTGATCAATACATTTTTGCGTAGTTGGGACAGAATGAGACAAGCTTTTGAATGTGAGACATTCTTCTTCAGGTCCAGGGAGAAAAGCAAGCACAATGACAAGCTGTAGTAAGAAGTAGTTGGTAGAGCCCTGCAATTTGGAGGAGGGGGGAAATTCCTGGGGGTAGCAGACAAACAATTAGCAGAAGAACTAAGCTGATTACTGGGAGATCAAGATGCATCAATGGGAAGGAGGGTCGTTATCACCTTTCCTGCATGGGAAGAATTGTGGAATCCCGTATGTTGCAATGTGCCATTAACCAGGGTCAGTGTGAAGTCTTTAGTTCCTAGTGTCCAGGCAGTTTAGGAATTTTTGTTCCCAAGCTTGCTATTGAAAGGTGCTAGCATGAAGCTAGTGAGGTTAGAGAGGGCTCAGTTGTTGCTTTTCTCCTCAGACCTAAGGAAGAACACCTTGCATTTGAAAGCATATCTAACTTTGCCTCTCACATAATTCCTGGACCGTCACAACTACAACATCAGTCTTAACGCTTTCTTAACCCAGAAGCAGTGCAGTCATCTCTGTGTTGCTTTAGGTAGGGTAAGCAGCAAGGAAGCAGGCTAATCGGCACTGGCACTCAGTAGTGCTGTTGACTCCCTCCAAAGTAAAGTGCTGTGTGGACCCCATCTAGGAGCTTCCTATTGCAGGCTGCCCGCTGGAGGGCACTACAGCCTGGCCTGAATTTAGCCTTTCAGCAAGGCCTGTGTGTGCGAGGCCTGCGCGTGCAGAACGTCTGTGCAGTCATTTGGATGCAGCGTTACTCAACCATGAGGCCATCCACGTAGGCCTCCGTTGGCTTTGACAGAGGCCAGTCCTCTGTAGAGGTTCAGTTTGTGGCCCCTTGGCTAAGCAACAAAGCTAAAACATGACGATAATGCAGCAGAGGTCCTGACTGGCTTGGGACCGTGCTCAATGGCATAGTTCATGCTGCCATGGTGCCAGTCCTGCCAAGGGCATGAACTTGCAGCCACATGCCCTGCTGACTGTACAGTGAGTAGCACTGCGATCCCCAGAGCCCTGTGTAGAGGCACAGGGAGCTCCCTTTGAGCTCAGGGAGCCTGTGCCTTGATCCTGACTGAATGCAGCCAGGCCGGGGTGCAGAGCAAGGAAGGGCTTTCAGCCTCTGCTGTGCAAAAGGCCAGCACCACCAGAGTGGTAACCGGGAAGAGAGGATGAAGGTTCGCCTTTCAGCAGGGACGGGGTGTTACAAGTGCAGAGGTGCGAACAGCAGGGATGAGATGAGCCCAAGAGCCTGCCATCCCAACCCCTGCCCAGAACCTGCAGGTTATTCACAACGCCTAAATAAAGCCCTGGCACTGATCTCATGGCTTTGAGCTCCCAGCACTGCCTTCAGTTCCCTCGTGGCACAAAGCAAACAGGAAACTCCTTGAGGACTCCCCCAAAGGCACAGATGGCTCCACATCACCAGCTCTTGCCCACTTTGTGGCGGTGGCACTTTGAGGGCCAGGAGGAAGCCTGCCAGACAGCAGTGCAGTTGGCATAGGGACAGAGATCATTTTCAATCACTTCAGTGCCTCTTTTGGCTCAAGACCAGCCTGGAGTCTGGGGTCAGAGCCATCTTTTCCCTTCTTCTGTCCCAGCAGTGTGGAACAGCTGAGAGCTGGGCCTAGTTTAATGAGGAGAGTTGGCAAAATTCATTGCATCCTCAATTACCCCACAATTCATTGCATCCTCAATTATCCCAAAGCTGGTTTCAGCCTGTTATTGGCCAGATCCTTCATATGGTGGTGGAGAAGGGGATGTCCTTTGGGTCCAGGTCAGAGGTTTTGTCTCTCCTTTAACAACAAGCCCTCACTTGGCTCTGCGGTAGTCTCTGCACTGTTCCTGTCTTCTCTCTGTAGCTCATCAAGGCTGCTGGTCCCTTGCTGATACCTGCCTCTCCATGGAGAGCAGAGAGCACCAAGCTGTGCTGGATGGACTGAGCAGAGGCTATGACAGGAGTGCAGAAGGCATTGGCATGTAGCCCATGTGCTCCTAGGCTGAGGTGGACCTGGTCAACCAGCTGGCTCAGCCGTGGTACACAAGCAGGCAGAGGAGTGCATCTTTCACAACAACCAAGTGAATGCCCCTAAAATCTGCAGCACTACGGTTTGCCTGGCTGGTTCTTATCTCTTCCAGAATGGGGAGAGCAGAGAAGTGGGTGAAAACCAGGAAAATTCATGACCCCGCCACCCTGAACGGGCCCAGGCTGGACAGCCCTTTAATGGGAGGAAAGTTCCTTCCGCAGAGCCTAAATAGCCAAGATAAAGCATAGGGGGTGAAGCCCCAGAGACCAAGTGACATGGCCAAAACCAGGTGGAAAGGCCGTGATGGAAGACAGACTCAAAACTCACCTCATCTCTGATGTAACCCTGGTGTCTGCCACACATTTCCTCTGCAGATGGAAAGCCCATCTCCACTGACGTGATCGTGCTGGGACGGACCAACCTTCTGATTCCTCACACCCAGCCCCACCACTCCGGCGTGTACGTCTGTCGTGCCAACAAACCCCAGACCAGACAATTTGTTACGGCGGCCGCTGAGCTCCGGGTCCTTGGTGAGTGGTGAGAAGAAACATTTTGGACACAAATGTGACTCCGGGTAATTGCCAATGGCCTGGAGTTGTGTTCAGGAGCTCCCTGGGAGAGGATGCTCGCAGCCCCTGCTGTTTCTGAGAGGGGATGTAATCAGAATGAATTACTGTCTGGTTTAGGGAAGATTTCTCAACAGCATAATACCTTTACATTTTTTCTTTCCTTGTTAAAGTCTTTTTTCCCCCCCCCCTTGCCAAGTTCCCCTGTGAAAATGGGTATCAGCAATTAACTTTCAATATGACAGAGGCCGCTGGGGAAACCCAGCTGTGAGCATATGAGTCAATACAGATTTTGGATTTTCTTTTTTTTTTTTTGTTGATGTAATCTAAATTAGAGTTTGCTTGGGACCAGAGATAGAATGAGGCTTGGCTTGGAGCAGCAAGACAGGGATTTGTGTTGCTTTTTCTCTTACAGATTTCTCTCCTTACTCTTCTTCCAGCTCCACCCAACATCTCCCAGGCCCCTGAAACCATCTCTCGCACCCGCGCCAGCACTGCCAGGTTTGTCTGCAAAGCAGAAGGGGAGCCAGCCCCTGCCCTCCACTGGCTGAAGAATGGGGAGGCTCTCCAGTCCAATGGACGTGTGAAAATCCAGAGCACCGGCAGCCTCGTGATCAACCAGATTGGGCTGGAGGATGCTGGCTACTATCAGTGTGTGGCGGAAAACAGCCTGGGCCTGGCCTGTGCCACAGCCAAGCTCTCAGTCATCGTGCGGGAGGGATTGCCCAGTGCTCCCAAGAGGGTGTCCGCAGTCTCCCTGACCAGCACGACAGTCTTGGTGTCTTGGGAGCGCCCAGAATACCACAGCGAGCAAATTATTGGCTTCTCCTTGCATTACCAGAAGGCTGCAGGTACATGCTGTCTATGTGCAGGGGAAGGGATACGAAGGCTTTGTATTCCTTTTGGGCTAGGTAGGACGGGCCCTTCAAGGGGCAGGAGAAAGTGTGGCTGGAGCTGCAGAAGCAAAAGTGCCTGTTGGTTGTTGCTTATCTCATCCTTCAGCCAGGAGTGCGGGGGGAATGGGGTGTGTTTAGCTTAAGATAGTTCAGGTAGCAGAAGCCTGGGCTTTGCAACACCCCTCCAGAAAAATAGTGCCTATTGAAACATCATCACCATCCCACGCAGATTAGTGCTGTCTGGTGTGTCGGAGGGGTTTCAGAGTAGTCCAGCCTCAGTTCATCCAGCATGGCTGTGCTTGCCATTATTGGCACCAAAGGACCAGAGATCTTCTTTAGCTTTGCATAACCACTTGTGCATGTGCAGTGCGTGGCACCTGTTAGTTACTCTGCACCCATATTGGGCAGGTGAGTACCCTTCGATCATTCTTCCACCTAGCAGATTTTAGAGGCCATGTTTATTACTTCTACCATGATGTTTTCCTTCAGTAACTGTATAAAATTTCAGAGTTGTTCTTTGTGTCTGGAGCCACTGGCTAAAATGATCCAAGCTGGATGTGTAAGGTTAGGCATGTGGAGTTATGATGTGAATCAGAGGCTTGGCTCCCTAAGGCTTGGCTCCTTTGCATGTCTGTGCTTGGTGTGCATCCCTGTATAGCTACCAAAGAGGCACTTTGGTCCTTAGGCAGATCAGTCTGTGCAGCCACACCTGCCCTTCTGAGCACACTCAGAAGGCTGTACCATGGCTGCATGAGTAACATTTAAATGCGTGGAGGTAGAGTTAGGGCTTGGCTGATAATCCCCGCCTGGAGAGTGAAGTCTGATCATCATTGGGCAGTGATGCGTGACAGACCCTGGGGGAGGCTGGCAGGGGGAAGGGAAGGGCTAAGTAGTAACTATGTTGAAGAGGCCATGGGAGAAGGGATTTGGAGGGAGGTCGCTGGTGACTGCCTGGCTGCTCGCTGCACTGCTGAGCACTCTGACTTCTGTCCCTAGGAACAGATAATGTGGAGTATCAGTTTGCTGTCAACAACGACACCACGGAGCTGCAAGTCAAAGACCTGGAGCCCAGCACCAACTACGTCTTCTATGTGGTCGCTTACTCCCAGCTGGGAGCGAGTCGGACATCCACACCCATCATTGTTCAGACACTGGAGGATGGTGTGTTGAGCAGGCCTAGGCTGGCGTCCCTGAAACCCACTTCTGCCTGTCCTGAAATGGTTACGTTCCACAGACAGGGAGATAGGCAATGGGGGATGCAGTCTTCAGCTCTCTGGAATCCAGGCATACTGCCTGAGCAGTCTGGTCACTGTCTGTGAATGTCATGCAGTAGAGCAGTGTAGGTGCCATTGCGGTTCCTAGGTTATAAGGGCAGCCCATGCAGGGGGTATATCATCTGTCTTTTCCCAGACACACACCCTGTCCTCTGGCACTGAACCAGTGAGGAGCCCAGGGTCAGCATCCTTGTCAACAGCAAGTTATCAGCAGTTATGGTAGTGTATGATAGAGAACAACCAGGGTTCTCATGACTGGAGGAGTGGGACAGCAAGAGAAATGAGAGCTGGTGCCAGTGTATAGATGTGTAGGCTCCAAATTACAGCTAATCTCCAGTCACATGTATGGAAGTAGCTGTTTGCTGTTGCTTGTGGACTGTGGAGAAGTCTCATCTCTTTTTGTTGCCTCTCTCCCAGTGCCTAGTGCAGCCCCTCAGCTCTCCTTGTTGAGCACAACCCCTGCCGACATCAGAGTCACCTGGCTGCCCCTTCCGGCTGAGCTGAGCAACGGCAGGATCATGAAATACAAAATTGACTACTGCACCCTCAAGGAAGGTAAGGCTACAGTTTACCTGAGAAGCAGAGCTTGGGGTATGTAGCTTGCACTGCAGTTCTCCAGAGTGCATCATATGTAAACATAGTGTTGGGAGAAGGCTCCAGGGTTGAAACACAGGGATTGGAGTCCTCTTTCTGCCCTGATAGGCATACAGCAGTGCAGGTGCCCCTGTCCTTCCTACCAAAAGGCCTCAAACTTCACCTTGAAAGGATTAAACAGCAGATTTGTTCCTATATCCTGTTCTGTTTTTGGCCTTTGTCTGCTGAGAAATACTGTTGCTTTGTCTGTGGATATAACCTCCTGGGTAACTGGACTGAGATTTTCCTTTGGTGCAGTCTAATGCAACCCACGTGGAGTGACAGCGTTCGATTGTCCTTGGCACTATCTGTATTTTGAAAGGAGTTTCATATTTATAGGGCAGGTGGATTTGATTAACCTGAAAAGCAATTCTAATAGAACAGACCATCATGGTAAAATATAAACAAAGATCCTAGCATACTACGGACATCACAGTTTCCAAGTTTGGGCTTTGCCTGGTTTTATTGATATCGTTAAGCAAAACCATAAGCTTTCAGCGGGGCCAGGAAAGCTTTTCTATGCTGTATGCAATGAATTATTTTGGTTCTGTCTGTGCTAGCTTCCAACACTGTCTAGTGCTGCAGTTCCAACACTGTGCCAGTGCTGCAGCCTCTCCACACCAGGGTACATGCTTCCTGCCAAGTAGGGGTCGGAGCATGTGGCAAAGTATCAGCTACCTTCCCACGTCTGTGATTGGTGTTCGTGTTCTGCACCAAGACACTTGGTTCTTGTTGTTTTTATTTTTCCTACCCAGCACCCAAAAATGCCTGCCCAGCGCCTGATATTCACTGCAACCCTTTGGAAGCGCATGCAGCACAGGCGGCATGTTTGGCAGCTTAGTGTTAAACATCTGTGCCAGAACTCCTCGAAGCTCAAGCATTTAAATATGGCCATTGCATTTACCATCGAGGCTCTTTGCATCACGAGCTAGGCTGGTTGTGGTAGCTTTGCTGCAAGTCTCAGACTGCTCCAGTGAAAACACCTATGTCCCACGAGAAGGCAGTGTTCAGATCTGGGTTGGGATGAGGTTTAGGCTGGAATCAGGGCTGAGGTGCTTGGTTCAAATTTGAGGTTGAATCAAGGCTAATGCTTGGATGCAGTTAGGAAGGCACTGAAATATGAGATGATGGCCACAGATGTTAGCTGCTCTCACAAGTTGACTGCTATCTTGAATGCTCATGAGTTGTCTGCCATCTTGAGCAGTGGGAATTTTCACCTGTTGACTGTTCTTGTGAGATTTCTGACCGCCTCCCACTGTTTCATGGTTTCAGCTCTGTCCAAATTGAATGTTGGTGGGGTAGAGGGGAGTCTTTTAGTTTTGAATGTAACTCCGAATGAGGGCAGGAAGGGGGCCATGGACTGCAGGTTTGAGAGTTTGGGCACATTTCCTGATCAGGGTCAGATCAGGAGATGTTGAGGGAGATTGGCCCTGGAAAGAAAGCCACAGCACACAGAAGTCTCTCACCTTGCCCAAACCTCTTTCATAGACCTTGAGCTGCTGGCCGTTTTCACAGGGGCAAATTTCACCCTGCCTGGGATGGAGACATCTAACTGGTGTCCCCTTGGCCCCAGCAGATCAGATCTCCTCCATTGAAGTTGGTGCAAATGAGACACAAATCACCCTTTACTCACTCTATCCCAATAAAGTCTACAAAGTGCGCATAGCAGCCAGCACGAGCATGGGCTATGGGGCCCCCTCGGAGTGGACGCAGCATCGCACTCCTGACAGGGACAACCAGACGCACGGTAAGGTGCTTGTATGCTTGGTATGGCTCCTTTCTCTCATCTGTGATGCGAGGGTGGGAAGGCAACATCCTGATAGCCTAACTGGAAAGTGGACAAGTGGCCTGACCAAGGCTAGCTAGGTTGCGGTGACACTAGGGTGATCTAGTATGGAATCCCTATTGCACTAGAGCCCTACCTGTAGCTCCCTGTTATAGGGAACCAATATGTTTTTCCCTTGTCCTCAAGCTACTGGATAGCTTGGTGATACTTTATACCTCAGACACTCCTTAGACTGCTCAAGACTGCAAAGGCCCATCAAAAATGCCTGGGTAACCAAACCAACATGCAAAGCTGAATCAAAAGCCAGCGCATGGGCAGTGTTAAAGACTGAGCTGAAGCTAGCTCCAATTACGGAAGGTCAAACTTGCCCTGTCAGCTTCCACCATAGTACCAAGTCTCTGCTGTCATGGTCCCTTGCTATGGAGGTGTAGGCCAGTGTAGCGATAGACTCATAACTGTGCCCGCCTATCAGACGTGGAAAGAAAACTGCCCCTCAGCATGCAAGGACCTGCTAATGAGTTTTGAAACATGCTCTCTTTCCCATTGTTCTTCTAGTTCCATTTGCCCCGACTGAGTTAAAAGTGCGAGCAAGGATGGAGTCCCTCCTGATAACGTGGCAACCCCCAGCCAACCATGCCCAGATATCGGGCTACAAACTGTACTACCGAGAAGTGGGAATGGAGGAAGCCAGTGATGAAAGCCCCTCAGACGGCGCTGAAGATGAGAGCTGGGATGTAGGGCCCATAAAGCTAAAGAAGAAAGTGAAGCAGTATGAATTAACTCGACTAGGTTAGCTGGTTAAGTTTTCTCTACCAGTGTGCATTTGTTTCATACTATCCATCTCTTATGGTATAGAAGTCATAGTCCAGAACTACTAAGAAGGCTCATGGCTATTTGTTGGTGATGCCTTCATACATATATTGCTGTATACTACTGAGTCTGCTAAATATGCATGAGTTGTATAGCTTCTCCCACCAATGGTTTAGTGCAGGGTTATATTCCAAGAAATTTGTGGGCAGAAGTGAATCCTCCTTTCAGCTCTTTGTAAGAGCAGCTACCACCATTCTCCCACGTGCTAACTTAGTTCTAAAAGGGAGGTTTCTGAAATGGAGGCTTTGGCAGAACTTAAATACCGAGACTCCTGAATATTAGTATAGTAGAAGTTTATTGTTTAACTAAGGAGTAAATCTAAGGGTGCATTGATAAAGATTTTCTTGGCTGATACTGATTGCCAATTATTAACCAGCCATATCGACAAATAGCTGATCTGGGCAGCTTGGAGAGCAGTGTCCTGCTGGTAAATCTGTGGGGGAAAGGGGTGTTGGGGACAGATTGAGGCCCCCACGGTGAGGGAGGGAGTGGGCCTGGGGCAGGGGCTGTCCAGCCAGGGTGTTGAGTGTCCCCCCGGGGCTAGGAGTGGGATGGAGCCACAGCTCATCCGGGGGGCTTAAAAGATGAGGTGCAGGACTGGGGGCAGCTCCCTGCCACTGTGTGTGCCCCCAGGGGAGGCATGGGGAGCATGTGCCCTCCCAGATTTGTGCGCGGGGTGAGGGTAGGCTGCCTGCTGTGGGCTCGGGGCCAGGGACAGCACCAACCTCCTCCCGGCAGCAGGGCTGGGCCAGGGCTGGGCTCAAGGCGGGCAGCAGTGGCGTCGCTGGGAGGGGGGCACTACGGGTAATTTTTGGGTCGCCCCCAAGCTCCCCCTAGCACTGCCCCTGCTCAGGGCACCCTGCTTTGCTGCCATTCCCTTGGGAGCCCTGTGCTGGCCACGCATCACCTGCCTTCCCCGCAGTGCAGGGCTCTCAAGGGAAAGGCAGCAGAGTGGAGAGCCCCAAGCCAGGGCTATGCTAGGGGGAGCTTGGTAGGCTATAGCCACCCCTCCCAATGCCAGCTGCTGCTGCCACCTGCCCCGAGCACAGCCCCAGCCCCCCCACCCCTGGCTCTGGGGTACCACCCTGCACCCCCACCCCTGGCTCTGGGGTACCACCCTGCACCCCCACCCCTGGCTCTGGGTCCCCAGCAGGCAGCCCACCCTCACCCTGCATATAAATCCTGGTGGGGCACATGCCCATGGCTTCTTTCTGCTCCTGGCCCCGGGGGTCACATTCAGTGCCATGGCTGGGCAGCCCCTGCCCCACTCCCTCCCTCACTGTCAGGGCCTTGATCTTCTTCTCCCGTGCCCCTCCCCCAATGCTTCTTCCCCTCCACAGACTTATTGGCCTGATGCTGCTTTTCAAGCTGCCTGGCTGTATTCCTGGCCATGTGCATGCTGTGGCTGCACGCATGCATGTGGCATTTACTGGTGACATTATTGGCTACACCAGGCAAAAAAAGCCAATGGCTTTAGTGTCAGTTTTCCTTTTATTGGTGCTGATCTGATATGTGACTGATATATTGGTGCACCATTAGTGTCAGAATGGTGTAGTGTCTGTATGGGTGGCCTTATCTAAAAATTGAGTTCAGAACCATGCCTGACACATGCCTGTGTATTCAAGCCTGTGTATAAATTAAGGATACACCTGAGAGGCCTGCCCTAGTAAAGATATAGATGCTAATTAATCCCAACCAGAGCTCTCCCTGTTTTACAGAAAGGGGAAACTGAGGCAGAACAGATAAATGCTCATAGCTGGAGAACCAGTTCCAAGCACAGAAGGGATAAAATCTACAATTTGATCCAAACAAAAATTTTAGCTAAGAGGCTTGCATGGGTATACTACAAAGGGCTCACCATAGAGCATCTGGCCACAGTGTAGATATCCAGGGAGTCATCAGAGTTGTTGGGGCAAACTCCATCAGTGTTGCTCTCTGATTCCCAGTGCTGCTTGTGGGCTAGGTGGTTCTGGTCACATTGGGCTCCTTCACTTTGGACAGCCTGTACACGTGCTGTCAGGAGATGGTCCGTGATGCAGTGCCCCTGACAATCTCTTTGTTCCTGAAAAAAGGTCACAACTTCGGTTTGTAGTGTCAAAATCTTGGCCAGATTTAATGTCTACATAGACACCAGCATCTATGACCAGTTGGTCTATGGTGCTAGCCAGGCTATTTGCAGACGTGGTACAAGCATGAACATCACCCCTAAGCCCAGTACAAAGTATGAAGAGTTCTCTGGTCCCTTTGTATTTAGTGCAGCACCTGGCTGCCAGGTCACTCTGATTTCTGTTGGGGTGTTCTGTACTCAACTTATCAAGTCATTTTCTATCTGTTGGCTTCTGAGGCTCCTCAGACTAATGAGCTACTTTCCCAGCACTTCTATGCATGTCATATGTGGTTTGCCTAGTTGTGTATGCACTGGGACCTACAATCGTTCATGCCGTTAGTCAGGTCTCTGTATGGGTGGGGTATGCACTGACCAGTGGTTGTATTAATCTGTACTCTAGCAAGGCCCATGCACAGTAATTAGTTAATCAGTCAATTAATAAGAACTGGGGGAAGAAGTCACTCGTGCCAGATGCATTTTTTTTTTTAAATGGGTGTCTCCTGTTCAGAGTCCTTTCCTTCCGTGTCTCATGCATCTTTATTGTAGTAGTCGCATCCGGTAACGAGTTGGTTAATCTGCAGAGGGGAGTCTAGGGGACAGATCCCAGCTAGTGCGGGTTGGTGTTGCTCCACCAAGAGTTGCAGCAGGTAGGTCGACTTTCCCCAGCCAAGGGGCTGTTCCCCGTCACACCGAACTTTGCTTTATCGACCAAGCCACGCTGTTGGAACAGCGGTCCAAGCGTTTCCCCCACTGGCCTGCTGTACACGTCTCACCTTGCCGCAGGTTGCTTGTGGATGCCTTGACCTTCAACGCACAGAAAGACAGCTTGTGACATCTCTGAGTCTGTTTCTTGAGTCACGTGATGGCTGGGCCTCCTAGTAGCATTTGGAGGGTGTTAACAGTTACAAGTTACTGGAGAATTTAGAGCTGTAATTATTACACTGAGGAAACCGCATGTGAATATTATCTTGTGCTGTCCTTACCACCAGCAGGCTGGTTAATAGGGACTCGGGAATTATCTGAATTGGTTCCAAATGCTCTGGCATGCCAATACTCAGAAGACTGCTTGTTCCTCCATAATTACTTCCTTAAATTTGGGCATCAATCAAGTCTTGATGGTTTCCTTATGATTTGGTTGATGTGCGTTAACTATCCTTGCGTTGTGAACAGTCTCGGATTTCTTCCCACTGGAGATGTTCTCATTTTGTTTATTCTCCCTTCTCCCCACATTGCATGATTGCTCCCACATCCTTGGGAGAGGAAGGGTCTGGATGGGCCGGTTGTATGCTGAGAAGGCAAAAGCTTCTGGGAGTGAGAAACAAGAGGCAAAAGCCCATTGTGATTTGGAGGAAGGGCATATCTTCACTGTAAGGGGAGGGGTGAAGGCAGCACACACGGGTGCCCTTGAGCCACCTTGGCCAGCCACCAGTGTGTGAAGGTGTAGTAGTTTTGTCTTTGGTTTGGGGACACACTTTGGGGTGTCTCCCAGGACTCCTGGCAGGCTTGTACAACCCAGCCTGAAGTTTTGCCAATACAGCTTTCTCATGACCTGTGCTAGTTACCAGAGAGCTAGCATGGGTATAAATCACATCTCCAAATGCAACCTTAAGTATATGTCTAATCTGAGACTATGTTGTACAACCCTTATGTTGGCAAGTGCCTACTCAGATGAGTAGTCATTGATTTCCAGAGGACTGTTCATGTGAGTAGGTGCTCACCTGTGAGTGAGTACGGGTCACATGAGCAGCTGGAGAGACTGGGTTTGGGTAAGGAGCAGTGGGAAGTGAGGGGGTTGGAAAACTCCTTGTGTAGGAAATAGAAAAAGGTCCTTGTTGTCTGTGTAATTCTGCCGTTTGCTGCAGATCCAGGACGCTCGCTTCGCAGGGAACAGCTTCTGACTCTGCTGCAAGCTTTGTGCCTCTGGAGTGCAACCGGGGTCCAGGTGCTGCCTCTATCTTGGGGCCTCCCGGCGTACTTGCAAGGTGCAGACCCTTGTGAGTGGGTCCTTAAGGAATGGTGTTGCCACCTCAGTTTCCCCCATAACTGAAATGCTCTTTGGAGTCCAGAGACGGGGGCTTTTGGGCTGCGGTTGAATCCTCCAGGAGCATGTGGCAGGTATAAGCTAGAGGCATGCAGATGGGCTTTGCACAGAGTGTCTGAACACACCATTGCTCTTTACTCCAAAGTGTTGGTCCAACAGACCTAAACAAAAGCATTAAATCCTGCCCACATTTTCTTATCTTTATTTCCTTGCTACTCCGCGGTATTCTTTGGACCCAAGTCAGGATCCTCTGGGATGGGTCTCTTCAGTACAGCTTATAGAGCTGCTGCTAATAGCCAGACTGGGACCTCCCTTTCATGACAGCCTGTCCATCACCTCCTCTCTCCTGCCCAGTGATTCCTACATGCCTTTGTGAGGATTCTCCCTGTTAATAAGCCTCCCTTTTAAAACTGAGCTCTTTTGTCCTGCCTTGGGCAACTTTCCATCATCCAGCCGTCTGCAATAAGAGAGCTACTGCAGCTTCCTCCAGTTCTGGCCTTCAGCTAATAACCATAGCATGCCCATTGTGTGGCTGGAGTACAGTCCTTAATGGCTCTCCATTGTAGCCAATCTGGAAAGTCCATTACAGGGTGAGAGACTCATTCATGAAAAAGTTTTAATACAGCATTAATCCAGACATAGCTTCCCTAAATCTAGACAAAGGCTTGACCCTGAGAGAAGTAGCACTCCAAGAACTCTCTCAATGACTTGGAGATATGTCCTTAGTCTTACTCCAATAATTAATAATTAATGACAGGATGCAGCAATCTGGGCTCCGATTTAAAAGGAAAATAACCACTAACGACCTAATTTTGCTCTCCATATTTATAACTAATAAGTAGCACCTTCCTCTGGGAGTCATCTCAGTGAAGTCAGGCATTTCTTGGTGTAGGGGAAAGTGGTAGAGTTAGCGCCCAAATTAATCCCCTTGAAAATGGATGCAATGCTGTAGTTAGCATATTGGATAGATTACGCAATCATCCCGATTGCCCCTTTGGAATTATATGGACTACATTGTTCTGATTATATTTAATCACGCGTGTGATGGAAGTGAGGAAAAGATCCGTGCTCATGTGGCCTCCGAGTTCCAGTAGAGAGTCTTGATAGTTTGATGAAATGACCAGGCTGCATGCTGCAGGAGCGCAAACATCTGGCCTTGCAGTATAAGCAAGGGGGAGGCAAGGGCTCAGGCTGCAGAGCCTGATTTTCCAAAGGCTTCGGTGATGAGATGTTCCTGCTTAGCATGGTCTTAGTTTCCAGTGCCATTTGATATGGGGCATGCTCCTTGTTGGCAGTATTCATAGTTTCTAGGGTCGGAAGGGACCTGAGTAGATCATCTAGTCTGACCCCCTGCCATGGCAGGAAAGAGGACTGGGGTCAAATGACCCTGGCAAGGTGTTCATCTAACCTCCTCTTAAAGCCCCCCAGGGTAGAAGCCTGCACCACTTCTCTTGGAAGTTGTTTCCAGATCCTAGCCGCCCTGACTGTGAAGTAGTGCCTCCTGATGTCTAGTCTGAATCTCCCCTCTGCCAGCTTGTGACCG
>NW_017728911.1:36758617-36809155 GCF_001723895.1 Crocodylus porosus | reverse complement strand
GAGAAAACAGTGCTCTTCATGGCACTCTGCACAGGCACCCTGGGGAAGAAGGGCTGTGAATCAGTCATGTTTCACTGAGCCCGAGGACCCAGCCCTTCTGTCGTCCATCTTCCACGGCCCTCTGTCTCGGCACATTTCAGAAATTGCCCTTTGGTCAGAGAGGGCAGGAATACGGGTCAGCCGGTTCCCTTTCTTCCGGTGCTGCCTTTGAGGCAAACAAAACCGTGTTTGCTTATGGGATCCTTTCAGCGAGAAAAATGTGGATGAAATGTTTTTATATTCAGGATGTGAACATGTGCTGTGAAGCAGCAGAGCCTTTCCAACACCCTCAGGGTAATTGGCACCATTAAGGCCTGGGAGTATAATTGGAGCAGTAATAATAAAACGGGCATAAATAAGAAGCCTTTGTGCGGCTTGCATTGTCTTGGCAAGGGAGCTGGTGATCCATCAGGGCAGGGAATGAATGGGCACATCCCTAATTAACAAACTTCATCAACTCAGCGCAGCTGAGGGAACCAAGGCGACTGCGGGCGGCTTTTACCGCATCTCTCAACAAGGGATGGGGTATCCGGGAAGATAATCGCCTGCTGGTCTCCATTTAAAAACTTTGCATCTTTCTTCAAATAAATGACTCTATACAAGGTGGACTCCAGTGTACCCCAACATGGCAGGAGAGTGCCTGAGTTTGTGAAAGACGAGAGGAAAGGGGCAAGCTAGTTGTGAAGCAGCCTTTTGGCGTGCCGGAGCTGTGCTTGGCATCTGCTGCAGTCTGTAATGCAGGACAGACGCTGCCGCTGGCGGGCTCTGTGAGCCCAGCTCTTTCTCGTGGGCCAGTGGAAGCGTGGCCGTTGGCACCGAGGTGGCGAGTTCCTTCCAAAAATGGTGGTGATTCTGCCTGGCAAGGGGACAGGCTCCTGCTGCTGCTGTGTTGGGTTTTGTGTGTATGGCACGGTAGTTTGCTTGGCTGTTGAAAACTCAGGGTCATTGTCTGCACAGGAGAAATGCTTTGGCCTGATTTGGTAATTTCCTGGGCACCTGAATCCTTTCCTGACTGCAGTAGAAGTTTTGGACATGCAGCTAACTACCAGACGTGGCTCCGTAATCTCATCTTATTCCCTCTATGATGGTACGAGGTCTCTTTCTGATCAGAACTATGCCTGGGGGTGGGGGCGAGATCTCACGTCGCTGAGACAGCGAGGCCGTGAATTGCCCTGAGACGGATTCCTCCACCAGGCCGGCACTCAAATGAGAGGGACTTTGAGAACAGGGCCCCCTCTCTTTTCTAGATTTTCCGGGATGTTATTAATGCACATGGATAAACTCAGTACAGGGCGTATGTTTATCTTGGATGGGTGGCATCCGTACTGCTGCGCGTGCGTGAGAGAGAGAGGGGAACTTGAGAGGGTTTTTTTTTTGGTAGTATGCTCAATCTTTGGGATTACTTAGTGCTCACCAGCACTGCACCTAGGCAGTTAGTCTGAAGTCAGAGCCTACGTTGCTGTGGAAAGTATGTGAGATAAAGTATATGAGTGAATAACTCAGGGTCAGCAACCAGATGGATTTTCCCAGGATTATTCCGACTTTCTCAAGAGAATCCCAGTCCAGATGAGCACAAGCATCTCTTGAAACATTTTAAGCACTGTCCTCTTGCCACACAGGAAGTTGATGCAATGGGTTTTTTATGCCACGTGAGGGTATTCCAGTAGCTAAATGCAAGGGCCCAAGATTGGGGGGGTCCAGAACATCTGGAGTGCTCTGCCACTGATCCATCTGTGACCCAGGGCAAGTCACCTTGCTGCTGATGGCTTTGGTTTCTTCACCTCTATAAGGGCTGACAGCACATTGCAGGGCAGACAGATTAGCCAGTGCTTAAACTTGAAACCTTATAAACCTAAGGAGGGAACCCAGGGATTTTAAAATCTGTTGATGTCCTGGAGCATGATCAACTTCTGCCAAGAGATTTTCTTTTTGTATGATGAAAACCTTGTTGATTTCTGCAGCTCCTGGGAGACTTTATGAGGTGAAGTTGGTGGCTTTCACTAAGCATGAAGATGGCTACGCAGCAGTGTGGAAGGGCAAAACAGAGAAGGCACCCATCACAGCAGCGGGTAAGAAACAGCTGTGAGACTTTGAGGTACTGCTTAGTTATTTCAGCAGCTGCTTTCTGCCCATACGGTCACCTCTGTCCCGCTCTGCCTGCGGTTCTCAAAGGGATGAAAGCAATGGAGATGGACGTGAGAGAAACAAGGGTCGTGATCCCAGCACTGGGGGCTAGCCTAATTATTACCCACGAGACCCTGTCAGAATTTGGAGGCAGGTCACTGTAGTGTGTCTCTTGGAAACCCCTCGCAGGCACATAAGACTTGAGGGGTCTTTGCTGTCAGGCTCAAAATTAATTTTTCACTGTAAATTATATGAGAGAGTCTCTTGAGGTGGAAGCTGCGGACAAGCTCCCAGTCCCTGTTGCTGTGGGTTTGGTGCTCTGAATTCAGACAGCTTTTCCTACTGTCCCCTTTCAACGTCTTTCTCGCTGAGTCAGTCATTGCTAGACAGACCAAGCCGGCTTTTGTTGGAGTCCCCGGGTCAGTCTTGGATCCACCCTTTATTTCGTAAAGGCTTGGAAGGTAATGTGAAAACAGCATTCGTCAAGGCGATATTAAGGGAAGGAAAGTAAATGCTGTCACAGAGCAGCAGAAGGATGCAGGACTGGGCTCTTGATACCTGAGCTATTCATCTCTAGGGCAGTCAGTTCATCTCTTTAGCCGGCTATTTTCCCACCTGCCCTTGGCCTGGTCAAGCAAGTCAGCCCTTCAGCGGGGCCTATTTTGATCTCTGCACTCAGATCTCTGTACCATAAAAATGTTGCAAATGCAATAATTTTTCCCTTGCATGCAATAGCAAACAGCAAGAGCTTGGCTCAGCACAGTCAGTCATTGCTAGAGAGACTGAGATGAATGCAAAACTTGTTTTCATTGCTTGTTTTGCTTAGTGGTGTTAACCGGGTCATTTGTGTAATCCTTAAAGCTTATTCTATCTATTTGTGGCACTTTTGAGCCCCTCACCGCCTTTAATACATAACCCCATGTATACCTGAATAAACATCTCAACTCCCACCCAAGGCAGAGAAGTGCTATGACTTCCTCTTCCTGTTTGACAGATGGGGATTGTGGTTTGGGGAGGTTAGGTATCTTGGCCGAGGTCAAGCACAAAGTCTGTGACAGAGTACAGAATTTGAACCTGGGTCTTCCTAGCCCCAGGCTCACACCCCCACCACTGGGCCCTCCTTTCTCTCCTTGCATCGGTGGTAGCTGGCCATTCCCCTCCTGTGGCATTTATACGTGTGCATGTTTTCCCTCTTCCTACATATCCCACAGACCCTCCAGTTCAGAAGGGCCCTCCGCTGCCCCCAGTCCACGTCTATGCAGAGTCCAACAGCTCAACCTCAATTTGGCTAAGGTGGAAGAAGCCAGATTTTACAACAGTCAAGATTGTCAACTACACCGTGCGCTTCAGCCCTTGGGGGCTAAAAAATGCTTCTCTTGTCACATACTACACAAGGTAAAAGTGTGATGGTAAAGACCTGGCCTGGAGAATGCCATCCAGGTGGGATATAAAACATGAGCAGCTGGGGAGATGGCTGAGGAGCTCAGTGGCTTGGCTGATGCTCAGGAAACGTGGGTTTCTGACTTGTGGCTGTGGCTGAGTCCCATGTCAAGACGGCCAGTCCGTGGTGGGTGGCCTTCTGCGATGAAGAAATGTCCACTACCTTAACCGCAGAGGTGTGGCATGGACAGACTCTGTCTTGACCCCAGGGCCCAGGCTACTCTGTGTGCTGCAGTCTAGTTTCCGCACCTCTGCACTGACAAGAAAGCCCATTGCAATATTGCCAGTGCCAAATATTCAAAAATGCTTCCTTTCCTCCCCCACACCAATTTGGTTCTGGTTTAAAATTTTAATTAAACTTCCCCCCTCCTTTTCTTTTTTTTTAAATATTTGCCTTTAAATGAGGATTCTGAGTCTTTAATGGGGTTAAGTTTTCAAGCTTTCCGGTGCAAGCCAGTCATCCACAAAGGCTAGAAATTTACTTTTTTTTTTTAAAGCTGAGAGTCTCACATGGCTCCAGGAGCTGGGGCTTTAAACAAGACCCTAACTAGAATGAGACTAGTGATGAAGTCATGGGTTTGACCTGTGGGTTTGACCTACCCTAATTCACCCACATCTTTTATGACTCTTGTGCTGTTGGTGAGGCTCTGATGCAGCAGGACTGGTCCCATCCTCATTTAACCTGCCCCGTGCACATGTATTTCTCGGCAGCTCTGACGAAGGTATCCTCATCAGCGGGCTAAAACCCTACACCAAGTATGAGTTTGCAGTGCAGTCTAATGGAGTTGGGATTGATGGGCCATTTGGCAGCGTTGTTGAGCGGTTCACTCTTCCAGACAGTAAGTATCACAGTGTGGCCAAAACATTCCCCCAGGCACTGAGCTGAATGCAGCGTGGCCCACCTCATCTCCCCTCGCTTGCCCTCCACGTGTGTTCCCAGCTTGTGATGCTTTTTATTCTGAGAGTGCATGTGAAAACAGGCCTTTTGTTCGTGTCATGAAATGCTCAGGCCTTTGTCTGGCTTGAGCTCGCTAACCCTCAGTTTTCTTCTGCGTAACCAGAGCCTGAGAGCTAGGTCTGGGGACAAACAGTCTTGTTCTACAGAAACCCATTTTGGATGGTGGGTTTGAACCAGTCCCTTGGGGTGGAGAGCCCGTTGTTATGGGAGCAGGGACGTGAGGGAGGCAGAGAAGGTGAAAATAAGAAGGGTGGATGGGATTAACGGGATCCTTTGCCCTCTCCCAAGAACAAACCATGCGTAAGAAGAGCTTGGCAGTATTCTAGCTCTGTACCTGTTACAGAGCTGTGCCATTTTGCCAGGGTTTTCCTATTACTCTTCATTGCCAGCCAAGACAGATAAGCTGGACATGGCATATCCTTCCTCTCAGCCCTGTGCTCGCACTGTTGGCAGCCACCAGCCAGGCTCACGTAGGGCTCGCATGTGGAGGCCACTGAGGTGGATGCTGTGTCCACACCTGCAAACAGCTCTTACATGTTTGCATGAGTGGGTGGCACCGAACTCGAGGCCTCCTGAAACTATGATCCTTCTGGGGCTGAGTTCTCACCTCATCTGCTGCTGTTTCCCTGGCGTACGTTTGGGCAGCCTTTGTCTTTGTCTCCTCAGGGCCATCAACACCTCCCTCTGACCTCCGGTTGCATCCGATAAACCCCTATGCTGTACAGGTGCACTGGTGCCCGCCTGCCGAGCCCAACGGCATCATTGTGGAATACCTCATCCTGTATAACGCCAACAACACAGAGCCTGACGACATGTGGACCCTGCTCACGAGAGAAGGTGAGGAGGGGAATGCAGAGTGGCGAGCACGAATCAACCCAAGTGTCAGATCAGGTTGTCCTTACCCTGTCTCCTTTCTCTGCCTTCTCATGGGATTCAGTGTCTCTGCTTTCCAAGGCATGAATCCTGGTGACTGAGGGAAGTCTAATGAGCTGGGAGCATACAGGAGAGGCCGAGCCAGCCTGGAATCCAGCTACAGAGGAGGTCATGGGGAACCCACAGCTGAGCGTGAAGCTTTGAGTGCTAGGAGTGAGGACGTGGCAGGTGAAAGAGGAGTCCCCAGAAGTGGGGGGGCTGCCTCTGTCTCCCAGCCTTCCTGCAGCACTGTGCTTTCTGTGCATCATAGCAGTGGGATGGAAAGAAGCAGAGGCAGCTGGTGGGATTTCAGCTGCCTGAGCAATGGGGCTGTGCCTCTGAGATAAGAGGCAGGTGGGGAGGATTCTGGACCAGAGCCCTGCCCTTTACAAGCCGTGCTGCATGTGGACATGTGCTTGGAAGCAGGGCCTGGGGGGAGGCTTGTTAGCACATTAGCCAGCTCAGGGTGTCCATGGGTGGCTTGCTGACGGAGCAGAGCAGGGTTGACAGTGTCCATCTGCTGGGTGCTGCTTGGGGGTGGGGGCCTGAAGGCAGTGCGGACGGAGCACATGCTAGGAGCAGCGGTGGGTGGAAAGGCTGTGGAGAAAGTGCAGAGAGAAGCCAGGAGCTGTGCTGCTCAGTGCCCTTAGGGGGAATGGCGCTGAAAGGGCCTCACTCTCAGGGCTGGATGATGCTGAGTGGCAGAGGCTGCCAGCCATGTATGTAGGCATGCATCTGGATTAGCCACTGAAGGGAGCTCACAGCTGGGGGGAGTCCTGATCCTGCCAACACTTTCTGCTGCCTAACCCCATGCCTCTGGGTCATCCTGCTAGCTCCAGTGGCATGGGCTTAGCAGGGGGGGCCTAGAGGCACAGATACTAAATCATTTTTGCAGGTGTCCAGGCCAGGAAAGCCAGTTAGGATCAGTAGTGCAGGCCTGAGGATTTTCCTCAAGTATCCCTGCTGGGAACCTGTTTGTGGGGAACAGGAAAGGGGTGTAGCTGTGTCAGAAGCTGCAGTGTCCAAGTTACACACATACCAGGTCAGGTTTAAGGCCACAAATTAGTCATCTGAAGCATCATTGTTTTGGAGTCTGTTTCCTGAGCGTGTGTGGCACAAAGACTCTGCTAGCTCAGCCAGAGAGACAGAGCCCACGACTGCCTTTCTGCTGTCCCCGCGATGGCCTTTTTAAATGGCACATTTTAACTTGCTTTTGATCAGGAAATATTTTCAGCACCGAAGTGCATGGATTGGAAAGTGACACCCGGTATTTCTTTAAGATGGGAGCCAAGACCGTGGTGGGATCGGGGCCATACTCCAATGTGAAGGACGTGCACACCCTGCGGGAGAAGCTGTCTGGTATGAGGGCACCGTTCTTCCTCCCTCGGGGCCTGGGCTGTACTCGGGAGGGGTTGCTCACCTGGCTCCACCGGTGCTTATATTTAGCAGTGGCAGCTGGCTGGGCTTGCATGCGTGTATGCAAACAGGCCTGATGACGCTGCAGGCTCTGCACAGACCTAGCCCAATGCGGGGTGTCGCACACAAGACTTTGTGTGCACAGCACTCGCTGACGGCTGCATCTGTCCCTGGGTAGGGTTTGATCCCAGTAACCTACCTCTCCTCCTAATGAAGGGTCACACAAAGTGGACTTTGCTGCCTGTGTGCCAGGCCTTGCAGCAAGAAGGTAAATGGGGATGTTAGTTCACTCCCAAATCTGCCTGAATGATCACTGTCTAGTCATTTTATACCCTCATGTTTTCCTGTGTGCACGCACACTCCCATGTACATATATGAGGTATATGTCCAGATTGGGGCAGCAGCTTTCCATTCCCCTTGACTGGAGAACACGAGATCTGTTCCTCAGACCTGTGTGGAAATCTGGCATTTCCCTTGGTGAAGCTGGTGCTGATCTGGATGCACCACACTCTGCGTCCCTCTCTGTTAACGTGCGAGCTGACAACTCGACTGTGTCCTGCTAGATGTCCTGGACATCCATTCGGTCACGGGGATCATCGTGGGAGTCTGTCTGGGCCTGCTCTGCATCCTCTTCTGCATGTGTGCCAGCTTCCGCAGCAGCAAGCAGAGGTACGCCACATGTTGGCCACCCAGTTGAGAGCCAAGGTGCTGATGCCAGACAAAAGGGCCTAGGAGTGTCTTTGCCATGTGCCAATGGGCTGGTTTTCCCTGGCTGTTTCAGGACTCTATCCTGTGCCACTCAGCATAAGAAATGGTCCTTGGAAGTATGTGCTTTAACGAACGCTGCCTGATTAGCTTCTCTTTAATTTGCATTCTTTAAGCCATTGCTTCTTGCAGCTCAGTGGAACATGAAGTGTCCTGTCAGAGAATAGTATCATCCCTTGTTCCCCTTAGTGCAGGTAGAAACTGGCTCCTGCTTGCGTCCTGCTGTTTGGGAGCCAGGCGGGTGTTGATACGAAGGCACTGAACAGCTCTGCCAGTCTCCCTTTAGGAAACCTGCTCTGTGCCTGCATCCCCCTTTGTTCTCACGAGGCTGTTGTTTCCTAGGAAAACCTCCTTCCTTCCGCATATAATTGAGCGGGTTGGTGTGGTCGGGGCCATAGCTACACTTGGGGCAGTTTCAGTGACTTCTGCTAGCCCCAAAAGCCTTGCTCTTGCCTGATGCTCCTGCCAGAGGATGTCGTTTGGAGTTCACCGAAGCTGTCATTTTAGAGAGAGGCTGTGTCAGCTGGGTAGGAAGGGGCTGGTGCAGGACTGGGAGGAGGGAGCTCCTCGAAGTCTTACTCACGTCCTGTCACTCAGCCCTCTCAAAACTCACCTCCTTCAGGTGTCTGCAGACAAGGATGACCAACCTTTGTCACCTTGCAAAGAGATTGGTAAGGGTTAATGAGAGGTAACCTTCCCCGCTCTGTGTCAGGAAGCTGCTCTGAGCCCTACCCACTGACCGGCTGGGGAGGGAACGGTTGCGGTGTCCATGCGCTGTGCAGGGCTCTGGGCGGACCCAGTGCCCACTAGCGAAGCAGAGCAGGGCCAGGGCCAGCGGCTGGCGCTTTCATCCATAGCCTCCCAGCAAGACCTGCTGTAGCAGCCACAGGGTGGGTGGAAGATTTCAGACTCTGTTAGTACAAGTGTCAGGATTGGGGCAGAGCCTTTGGAGCCCTATCTTGGGCCCAGCAGCGGGGCACTTGGATTTCATGCTTTGGGTCTTGGCATCTACTAGCCGGGCAGGGCAAGAGCAAGGCTGTGGTCATCCCAGGGGAAAACCTGTGTTGGATTTTCTTGTCCCCTGCAGGGCGGCCCTGCCAGGTGTTGATTCTCAGGCAGCCACAAACCACACTTACTGCCATCGGGGCCGGCAGGGGCCTCCTGCACCCAGCGCCCACTCCGATGCCCACGAGCTGGAGTCCCTTATGTCCCCGCTCCCGGAGGAGACTCCTGTGCCCCTGACGGATATCACGGAGCTGACGGAAGTGCATGGCCTCATCCACACCAGCCTGCAGGGCGATGGCATCCACGGAAATAGGAAGGTAATTACTGCACTTGCTGGGCAGAGCCTGGGTCTGATTTCAGCTCTGGGCTGGAAGGTGCTGAGCTCTGTGGACCATTGCCAGGGTGCAGTACTGGCAAGGCCCTCTTCTGTAGCGGTGGATGCTGAGCGGCTGTGAGTATGAATTGTGTTCCCTTTTGTTTCTGCAATACAGCGGTCCTGGACTATTTCCAAACACAGTGGGTGTGAGGATCCAGCACCTTCAGTATCCCCTGGTTCTTAAACCATGAATTAGCCATGTAATTATTCTGTTGACATCAGTGCTAGGAGTAGGCAAATCTTGTCCCCCAAGTGCCTGGGCTCTGTGTTCGGCAGGGCAAAGCATGGAGAAGAAGGACTCCTCTTCCCTCAGTTTGCCAAGCACCTGAGGAGTTGATCCCTGAATGTTCCCATATCTTTCAGGGAGCAGTGGATCCCAGGACTTCAGTGATCCCCCCTGGGGAGCAGGTGAAATTGTGAATGGATTATTAATGGATAGGCACAGGATCTTGACCAGCTGCTTCTGCTGTACATGTCCAGTTCTGCCTTCTCTCTACTAAGCACTGCCCCTGGTTTATTGGGAAGATCTGCAGGTCCCTGCACTGGTGTTGCTCAGTGTTTCTTCTCCAGCTAGAGGCAGTCGTGTCCACGTAGAGATAGGCAAAGGCTTATTCCCAGCTGGTAACTGTGGATGGGAAAACATGTATGTCAAGCTGCCCCTCACTGCCAGAGATCCAAGAAGAAATGTCTCTCCCTCTGGCCCCATAGGCGCAGCACTAATGTGGCCATCCTACAGGACCAAAGCATCACTGCGTTATGAAATCTAATAGCGCTGTAGAACTAATGGAGTTCTGTAGAAAACTAACAGCAACTGTTAAATTACCCTGAAATTCTCCTATATTTGAGAGACTGAATATCCCTTCTGTAAGGTTTTCTCTACCCTCCCGTGCAATTCTTTCAAAGCAACATAATTCTCTGCTACATTTTATATGAAGATTTAAGTTGTGAAGTCCTCCTTACCTGTCTAGTGTTGCTGGACTTTTTCCGTAAGATGCCGAGAGCCGGAGCCTGCAGAATCATTACGTGGAGATCTCCTACTTAGATGTGTCATGTAGATTGGTCACAGATGTTAGTTCTGTGTCAAAATGTGGACAGAGAAGCAGCATTGTATTAAGGACTTCACCTGCCCACCTAGCCGATTAGCTCATAGTGATATCCTGTTGGATGCTGATGCTTGTTAGAAATGAGCCAAAGTCCCCAACATTTTGGATTGGGCTCCTCACCTGAGGGTTGGGTTGGGTTGGGTTTGGTTTAGACCAGTCTTTAGTGGTTATGGGGTGGATTGAAAGCCCCCTGAAGTAGCAAGGAAGAGTTGTGTTAAGTTCAATAGGATTTAGGTCAGGGTCTGTGTTAGCACCTTGAACCATGCTGTGGAGTGAGCCCATCAAAGCACGTGCCAGGCATATGCTGCAGCTCTACATGGGAGAATTCCTTCCTGCCTTTTGGTAAGAAAGGGAGTGGTCAACTCCGTTTAATTTGCATTTGCAAGGCAGGCTCATTTGCAAGTCTGGTGACATTTCACCATGATGAACGGGAGGTTTGACTTTCTGCTGGAGTTCTGTGCAAAGGTCTTGGGGCAGCAGACACATCAGAACTGGATGTCTTCCTAAAAGAGATGCTGTCGCTCAGACAGAGGGTGGATTGGATGCAGAAATGGCTGCATGAAGTTTGACAGCCTGGAGGTAGGAAGTTGCACTAGGCCAGTGATTCCAACCAGCTTGTCGTGAGCTTCTTTTAAGGGTGTCACAGGCTGCTGTGCAGTATTGGCACTTAGTTGTGCGAACACTTCCAGATGGGCTTGGACACTCTGAATTCCTGTCTGCCCTGTTGTGGGCTTTCTGTGTTCATTGCAACAGAAGAATTGCTCTAGTATTTTTCCACAGTCAGAAATGAGTGAAAGCCAGCTGCAGGTATTTTCTGAGAGGGACCTTGCTCTGAAAAGTTGGAGAACCACTGCACTAGGTGATTGTGATAGCCCCCTCTTGCAGTGCCTGGAAGCAGGTTGAAGCACCTGCTAACAGAGTGCAGAACAAGATGACAGTGCATCTGTGGACTATATAATATGATTCCCCATCTCTTGAAAGGTGATGACGTACCTTTGTCCCCATGTCTGTCCAGCACCTCCCGGAAGTGGGGGCCTGGCGTACCACCGGGGTTCTGGGGGCTGGGGCGATACAAATAAAAAACCGAGCATTGCAGGCACCGCCAGCGTGCATCTCCTGGGAACCCGTAGGGAGTTCTTTAAGCCCATGGCTTTATCCTGTGTTGCTGCAGATGTTCTCGTGCTCCACCGCCTTTTTGTGGATCATGCTAAGCTGGGGGCCACGGTGAGCTCTCGTGGCGGGGGGAGGTGGTCCTGCAGTGTGTAGCAGCTGAGGTTCCAGCACTGATATTCAGATGCACAAAATTCACCGGCGTTTCACAGATGCTCTAGTGTAAACCGTGAACTCTGGCGAGTATCACATTTGCTCAACTCCGTGAAGAGCGAACGTAGAAGGGAAGCAAACACCTCTGGAATGAGCTCAGTGGGAATGTGCTTTTTTGACGTATTCTCTCCTTTCTGCTTAATTTGCCTGACGTTGGGTTGTCTCTCCCTTCTCCCTGCCCGTTTTCTCTCTCAAGCTTGTCTGAAGCATTTCATTCCATTAGGGAGCCTTTAATTGGCCTAATTTAGTTAATCTGTTTATGTCTTTCTTTGTAACCCAGCGAGAGCATGTAAGGTAATTAGGAGGTTGAGTAAAACAAGCACATTGTGAGCACATGGGAGTTCATGTTTGCATCAATCATATGCTTGTATGTCACTGGTGCAAAGGTGTATTTGGGATAATCAAATCTATGTAAGGGGGGTATGATGGAGCTGCCCTGCAGCTCAGCTGCAGTTTGCCTCTTCCAATTTTCCACATCCCAATCTGCTTGTGATGCCTTCTTGAAATGGTCGCTTAGCCCCTGAGATTTGGTTCTGGGGTCCGTGAGCTTAAAGCTTTGGTCCCTTTCCTCCCTCCTTCTGGGGGGAATAAACCTAGATCTCTCTTCCAGTAGGGCCCAGGTAGGCTCTTTCTCTCCGAGGCAAGCTCTCCTCTTAGAAGGAGCCAGGAGCACAGAGTGTTAGTTGCCCGCCCTTTGGGCTGAGCCTGTGAGAGGCGAGCACCCCAAACTTTCAGCTCTGAGCATGGTCTGACACGTGGCCAGTTTATGCCCTCCCAGATCAAGAGCATCTGAGACCTTCGAATGTGACTGTGGAGATGGGTGCGTCTCAAACCCCAGCGCTGTGATGCCCCCAGATTCCTCCTTGGATGAGAGGGGGGTTCCCAATGCCCTTGGAAACCTATATCCTCCTCTTGGGAGCAGGGCTGCAGCAGCAGTGTCAGCCAGACCTCTCATCTGCCAGTGCTCAGGGCACTCCTCTGCTGGCCCCTTCTAGGTGGATGCACGTGGAAGAGTGCAAGGGTTTTCACCCCCAGACTCTACCCCAGGCCCGGTGCTCTGAACTCAGCAAAGCTGGGCCCTGATTCAGCGAAGAGCAGGTGTATCAAGTCAAGGATGTGTTTCACAACTTCGCTGAATCAGGGCCTGAGTTACCCTGGGGGCTGAGGCTAGATCCCTGCTCCCCAGGCCAGCCCACAGGGCAGGGTGATGGATTCCCCACCTGGACGCAGCAGCCTTCTAGAGGTGGTGTCAAGCATGGGGCCTACCTGGGGCCTGCCTCCCCATGCCCCGGCGCGTAGCCGGGGCTGCAACATGAGCGAGCCCTTCTCAAACAGAGAAGGGTCTGATGGTCTGGGACCAGCCAGGGACTTGGGGGTGTCCATACAGCTCTGCCACAGGCTGCTTTGTGGCCTTGAGCGAGTCATTTAGCCTCTCTGGGTCTGGTCCCCTCCTGCGAAATGGGGACGCTAGCGCCTCTATCTCGGGGCCGGGAGCACATGCATTAGAGACTGGGAGGCGCTCAGGTCTGACAGAGACATTGGACCAGAGGTCCGCAGGCTGTTGAAGCTGTGATTTAGAGTCAGGGTTTCCTTCAGCAGCAGCTCTACCCCTGCCGTCACTGCCGTCTTACTGGGCATGGGCCCTGGCTTGGTCAAGTATTTAGGACTTCAGTTCCATCTACTTTAAAACCCGGCAGAAGTCATCTGTGCTTTAGCCCTCTGCACGCGGTTCAGAAGGTTTCCGCTGAAAGAGTCAGAGCTTTGTTTTGTTACAAAGGGACAAAATGCCAGTGGACAGGCCTGTGTTCTCCAAAGAGCAGCCGTGACAGCCTGGATGTGCGTGTGCAGCGCGCAGAGACCTTAGCAAGCCCCCCTCTCCCCCCTTCAGTGGTCCGGCCCTTGACACCTCTCCTCGGAAGGAGAAGCTGGCAAGAGGCTGTGGCAGCAGCCAAGAGCGGCCACTGGAGGGAGACCTCATCACATGCAGTAAACACGTGTCTTGCACGGACCCTTCCGAAGCTCCACATCATGAAACGTGTGTGCACCTAACACGAGCATGCGGTAAGCGTGCACTCCCCGGCCACAGGCACCACGCCAGGACCCTTGGGCACCTGGACTTCGAAACTTGTAGGGGAGCTGCGGTTGTTTGATCCTGTGTAGAACAGAAGAGAAGAGGCTGCTGCCGCTTGCTTCTGGCACAGATTCTGGACATGACCTTGGGTAAGTCACTTATCATCTGGGCTCCTTAGTTTCTTCATCTGCAGCGTGGAGTTGGTGCCACTTTCCCCCAGTCAGGGGCACTGATGTTGGGGCATAGCTTATCTGCAGCAATTAAATACAGATGTCTTCTCCATTCATGGCTGCACAGTGCCCTGGCACTGCTGGCCTCTGCTGAGTCTCCTCACAAGGAGGCTGATGGTGCCATTGCCCATCCCTGGGGAGCCCCTGGCTGTGGATCCCCATAGTGCCCTCAGGCTTTGCTGGGTGCCAGGATAGTCCCCAAGGGCCATCACCGAGTTTTCACTGGGAAGACTGGCGTCTCCTCACTCCCGCAGACCTTCCACCAGCCCTAGGAAACGGGGGAGAGCCTGGTGTTTGTAGAGTTTCTCTCATCCCCTGTGCCAGGTGAGGCCAGTCCAAGGGCTGCTGTCCCACTGCTCCAGTCCCACGTGGCAGTGCCCAGCCTCACCCCCTGCAACATCCACCCTGCACTCACGCAGCGCACGGCTGCAGAGGGTCCTAATACAGCAGTTCCTCAGGGGACAGCACACGGAGGCAGAAGGCCTGGGCAGTGCCAGCTCCCCCAGCAGGACCAGTTTAACAGCTGGTGCCTGTGGTCTGCCCACCTGACACTTCTGCGTGGTGACCCCTAGCTGCGGGCCAGAGGCCTGGCCCCGGGGCCCTCACTGGAGGCCACCCGCTCGTTCCACACGGGCATTTGGTGTTGCACCTCCCAGCAGCCCTCTCCAGGGAGGTCGGGGCCATTTCTAGCAGGTGTTGGGCTTGGACGCCAACTGGAAGGAGCAGGACTGCTCCTCCCATGCTGGTACGGAGACCTCCTCGCAGGTGAGGCCCCTAGGGAGACTGCAGCCCACGGTGACTCAGCAAGCCAGTGTCAGAGCTGGGCTTAGACCCCAGAGCTCCTGGATCCCAGGCCAGTGCACCTCCTGTAGACCCCATAGCCATCGGCGTGACCCAGACAAGCCGTTCTCTCCTCTCTGCCTCTGACTGTAAAGCACCCATCGATCATATCCCCAGAAGACAGGCTGCTGGCAGCGGTGCCCGAGCTACCTCCCCTGCACGTGGCTTAGAGTGGTGCTCACACTCCTTGCTCTGCAGTCAGTAGAAATGGGGTCTGTCCCTTTGTCATTTGTAGTATGGTCAGGCTGCAGAGCTGCAGCTAGCATTCGAGCCTCCGTTGTGCAAGGAGGAGGTTTGCTGCCCCACCGCGCTTCTAGTCTGAGTGGGCAGAGGATGTCGCATTGTCCCCAGCCTGACGACTGAGGAGCTGAGGAGCAGGGACGTGAAGTCCAGGGCATCTGCACAGCTAGGAATTGCATCTGCGTCCCAGTCCAGGACCCATGCCCGAGCCCCATCTTCCTCCTTGTGCACTGCTGCAGTGAGCGCTGTGTTGAGTTGGCAGCAGCAGGCGCGCTCCCACACGCTGCGGACAGCGCCCTTGGTTAGAAGCAGGGCTTGCCCGTTCTGCGGCACTGTTCTGCCCATCCTCCCGTGGGTTTCCAGTTGCCCCTCCTGGAGCTGTGAGTGCACCCACGGGCAGCCCATCCTGCACCCTTCTGTCTCCCTTCCAGATGAGCCTCTTCACCTCCAGCACCCGTGGCCACCTGGGGCAGGGCATGATCAGCAACGTGATACTTAGCTCGGGGGAGGCAGTGCCGGCTCACTAGTGGTTGGGGAAAAGCAGAACGGGACAGGTCAGAAATTGTTGAAACTCTTTTGTTTTTTTCAGTTGAAGTTTGGGGAGGGGGGTAGGAATGCATGTGTTCAGCATAGAAAATTTCAGCTTTTCTCAAAAGCCTGACAGCCCAAACCCTCCAGCTCTTCAGCCAGTTCTCCTCCAAAATGATATTTGGAAATTCATTTGGGAGATGCCACCAGCGCGGTTGCAAGGGGTTGGCCCATGCTGGCTTCCTTCTCCGTGAGCCCAGTTCCCCAGACGACTGCATTCCCCATGAGCTCCTCCGTGGCTCGGGGAGAGGCAGCGGTGTCTGATTCTCCCCCTCCTCCCCCAAGTTTGACCGGTATTTTCCACGTGGGAAGGGAAAACCATTCTCTCTAACTAGTTTTAAGGAAGAGCCCCTCTGCTGGTGGCTACTGGATGTTCCCCTCAATCTCAGGTAGGAGACGTCCGTGTGCCATAGTGGTGGCGCTCCCAAGGTGGGAGCCATTTCCCAGTTGCCAATCCTGGGTCTGGGTGGTGACTGGCTCCAGCCAGACTTATCGGCCTCGTCTCCTGCGGTGCTCCTGGCACCTTCTGCTGGGACATTCATACCCGTGTGCGGGCACGGACCCCAGCTCAGCCACTTGCAGGAAATTGCTGCTTGTAGCTGCAAAAGTGGCAGGAGCTAGGAGTGCTCTTGCCATTCGTTGTTGCTGGTCCTGTGGAGGCAAAAATGACGCAATCCGTTTCCTTTGATAAGAGATTTGCTGTAGCTCCAGCATCCTTGATTGCAAGATGGTTGTATTAGCTGTCATTCCTGTTTGCAGTGGGCAGTTTTTTACCCAGGGACTCTTTTTTCCTCCCTATACATTAAATTTTAAGCTGGCCCCATCCTCTGGAGTTAACTGCAACAGCTCAGAAATCATTTCCCTCTACCCCTCCCCCTGCCTTTTCAATCCAGGCTTTAAAAACCAGACCTGGAGCTGATCATAAGTGCCGGACCTCGGAGGCCTGAACTCTGGGCGAGGGAATTCTTTCTCGTGCATAACCTGCTTTGGGAGCCTGCGGGATAATGTTGCCTCCTGAGGCCCGGGGGCTTTGCGTTTGTGGAAAGTAGCAAGCTGGCACAAAACAAGTTTGTTCTTCATCACAGCTAATTTCAGCCAGAGCCGGACAGGCTGTTCCCCAAGTCATCAGAACCTATGTAAACACGGCAGATTGACGTTTCCGCTGGCAGCTGCGCCTCTGGGGACTGCTCTGGCCTTGCTCTTTCTTGCTGCGTTTTTGGTTTTCACTAGAAACTTGCAAGAAAGTTTGCAAATCCACAAAGGGGGGGGGTGTACCCTGTACCCATCATAGCGCGTGCGTGTGCGTGTTTGGGTATCCTGTAATAGTGTGTGTGTAGAGGTCTGTTATGTGTGTTCTGTGTATGTGCGTCTGTGCAAGATGGGTTTAGGTATCTATAACAGCATGCGTGCTATAATTGCATGTGCGTGAGCGTGATAATGTGCTCGGGTATGTAGAAGAGGACGTGTGTGTTATGCATGTGCCTGCACCTTCAAGTGTGAAACTTCCAGGCTTTATTTAGAATCGCAGACGATGAGGGCTGGAAGGGGCTTGGGAGGTCACGTCCAGTCCAACCCCCTGCTCAAGGCAGGACCAGCCCCAGCTATATCATCCCAGCCAGGGTTTTGTTGAGCTGGGTCTTATAAACCTCCAAGGATGGAGACTCCACCACCGCTCTGGGTGACCTGCTCCAGTGCTTTTTGTTTAGTGCTTGTACGTTCTCTAGCGAAGGGTCACAATCTGTTGGTCCCTGGCCTATCTGCAGAGAACCAGTGAGCAGTGGGAGCAAATAATTGTATCAACTGCATGACAAACATGCTCTCATTTCCTTAACATGGCTCGTTCTTCCCTGCTCCATGTCATCACCTGTCTGGTTTCTCAGGAGTTGGGGTTAGTTTTGTTATTGCAGACAGGCAAGGGTCCAGGGTGGGAACAGGCTGTAATGCATGTCAAGGAAGTGTCCACAGAGGCCCATTGCCCAGGGTTCATTGCCTTGCAGCTCCCGCAGAGAAATCTGCAGCTTCAGGCAGCACATTTTCCTAAGAAGAGTTGCATAAAGGATGGCTTTACTGTCTGGTGTCTCGGGGTGTGCCCTGTAGCCATGGCTGACCTTCCCTGGGTGCAGGCTTTGGTTCTAGGAATTAGTCTGATGCTGCCACCTGCTAAGCACAGTCAGCAGCTCGTTGGACGTCATAGCGGACGGGGTGTTCAGTGCCGTGTGGCCCCGGGCCTGCAGCAGGTACATGGGCATTTTATTTTAACCTGCCTTTTGCCGGCACTGGCGTCCCGCTGTGACACTGGTGCTTTGTAAAGGGCTTACATCAGAACGCCTTGTTCCCAGCCAGATGGACCGAGGCACAAGGGGGTCAGATGGCTCACTCAGGGTCACCTTGACCTCCAGCAGTTCCTTGCTGTCATCACTAGAAACTGCCTCTGTGGTCTGCTTGCTGGGCATTACAATGTACGTGATCAGGCCACACATCCCTGTCTGTATACAGAGAGATTGCCCTCCATTTTTAAATGGCCTCTTTGCAGCCCTCTCGCACCCCCTGCCTTCCTCCTCTGGGAGCCGATAATGTTTGTGGAGCAAATAGCTCCCCAAAGGAACAAAATCCAAGGGAGAAAGTGGAGTTGCTGCATCCACCCTGAACTCTTGGTAGCAAGGTGAGCCCACATAAACACAAAGTAGCCCAGTAAAACCAGGGTCTGTAAAGAAAATACTTTTTGTCCATGAACTAATAGTCTGAGCTGTTAAATAACTTCTGCTCTTAAAGGGCCACTTTCCCCATGCACAGAGGTGTGCATTCAACAGTTTATTGCAAGGGGAAGCTGAGGGAACCCAGAACAAATTGCGTTCAGCCCATATAATTTAATTAGATCTACAAACAAGGTAACACTGGTTGCCCAGGGGACTTGAAGCAGAGCAAAGAATAGCTTGGTGGTCTGCTACAAAAAAGAAAAGTGGTGCCCCTGTATTGAGGGGGCTTCCAGATTTGTTTACCCAGGCCCTAGCTTCAGGCAGGAAATCCATTCACAGCATGCCGAGCGAGCGGTCTTCCAGCCCCAGCTGGAACAGGCCTTGACAGTGTCCCGAGGTGCCGGCCTAGCTGCTCGGTGCAGATCGGGCCACGAACCAAAGCAAAACCTGCCAGACGTTGCTGAGGAATCCCCGGCACTTTGCCCCAGGCTCTTGGTTTCTGCCACCAGCGTGATGTTCAGTGGGATCGAAACTTCCTGGTCTCCTCCTGGCCTGGCAGCTTTCCCCAGCAGGGAGTTTCATTCGGCCACAGAAATTAAAAGTCCGCCCGCCTTCTCTTTCTCCACGTGGAGCGCAGCTGTGCGAGTCGGCTCTTGCCTGCGCCTAGACCCCAATACGGTCTTACCTCCCCTCCCAAGCCCAGGGACACTCCTAGCCTGCTCCCTCGCTGCCGTTTCCCCGCCCGGCCTCTGTGTCCAGCGCAGCTTCCCGGCGACCTTCAGAGCCATCCTCAGCCCTGCCGGAGCCGTCGGGTGACTCCCCCGCTCCTCGTTCTGGTGGCCTCTGTCGCTCTGCATCGTCTCAGCCCTCAGCAGTAGAATTACTCCAAAATGTTTGGTTTTAGCTCTTTTAAGGGCCCCCCCACACACACACAGGCACACACGAGCTTTTGGACAAATCTGGACTTTTTCAAGTTAAAAATTGGTGGGTCAGAAAAGTTTAAACTCAAAAACGTTTTCTACTTTTAGTTGCCTCCAAAAGATTTATTTTTTCACTTTCTGACAAAAGCCCACAAACATTTTCAATGAAAATTTTAGTGGAAACGACACATTTTATTTCCATTTAAACTTGCCACCGAAGTGGGGACCTATTGATTATTTGTCACTTGTTTCATATTCTGCTGGGTGCTGACAGCAGCCGGTACATCTTTGCAGTCTGGTATAAAACTCAGCAAGGCACATCCCAGACCCGTCCGTCACAGAAGTATTACAGCGAGGTGTCAAGGTGGCTAATGATCGCTATTGTAACACAAGGCAAACTGTGAAAGCAGTCGTTGTGGCAGGGCAGGTAAGTGTGTGTAATTTCTGAGGCTGCTAGAGGATGAATGAGAGTGACGTCACTGCTCTGTTGTCAGCTGGTGACTGCGTTTTGAGCACAATAATTCCAGAAGTCGGAGGCGCTTAAGACAGACGGATCTTGAGGCGGCATCTCAAGCTGTGCTCGTCTTACTGCGAGGTCTGATGCTGAGACACTTTTGAGACGCCGTTGGGTGTTTTTCCCGTTAGCTGGATGAAACGAGAAGTTGCGGCAACTGTGCCTGTTGCGGGCACGTGTGTGGTGAGTGCTGAGGCGCCAGGGCTCGGTGGGTACCACGGCGAGTCAGTACCATGCAGCATCCGTGCCTTCTGGTTGGCTTCGACCCGTCATTCTCAGCCTGGGGTACCGCCAGATCCTTTGAAGGGTGCCCTGATGCAATAAGCAGATAAGCTAAGTCAGTAAGCACAGTCTGAGGCTTATCCCTGCCTGACCAGTTCTCTGCCCCCACTATCCAGCCCCTTTGTAAGGAGGTCAGCACTGTGACATACAGATTGGTTTTTGAAATTAGGTACCACGCCATTCACAAGAGTTACAGAGGGTGCCGTCAGTCCAGTAAGGGCTGCCTTGAGTCCAACACCTAAACCAAGAGTTTTCCGTCTGTGGTGTGCAGACCTCTGGGGGTCCGCAGACTGTGCCTAAGGGGTCTGTGAAAGATGACTATTATCCATCAAGAATATATGAATACCCACACTTGCAAGTCAGAGGGATCCACTCCTCCATTTGAAATTTCCAAAGGGGTGCACACCTCCATTCAGCATTTTTTAGGGGTCTGCGATGAAAAAAGGTTGAAAATCACTGCTTAAACCATTCCATTTTGGCATAATGCATGGTGATGCTGAAGTGAACTTGTCATTACCCTGCGTGGGCATCTCTCAGACCTGCTGCTGAACGCGGTTAGCTGTACTGCTGGCAGGTAGGAGAGTCTGACCTGGCCATTGTGTGCCGTTTTCAGTGGAAGCACTTTTCCAAAGTAACCTGACTGGCTTGCCTGCTTTTGCTACTGCCAGTTTTCCTGAGAGGAGCTTCATAACTGACTTAAACAGCATAAAGGATGGGATATTTTAGGTTGAAACTTTTATTAATGTATGTATGAGAACGCACACATGCACACGTGCGTGCCCCCATGGCCTATGGACTTTGTGGGTGAGAGCCATTCCAGTAACTTCACAAGAGTAAGAGTGTGAGCCATCACGTAGGATTCATGGAGAGGCAGAGCGGTTCGTTGCATTGCAAGTCAGAGCAGCTGGGATCTCCTGGCTTTGCGTGATGTTTGAGGCAAGACATTTATCATCTCTGCACTTGATTTTCAGTATCTGTAACAGGGGGCAATCATCCTTATGCCCCTTTGTAAAGTGCTGTGAGGTCCCCAGGTGATGAGAGCTACGTAAGGATAGGGTATTGTTCCTGCTCCTGCCGACCCTGTCGTGAGGTGCAGATGTATTAAGGCCTAATCTCATGAAAATCAAAGAGTGTTTTCACAGACTAGAGCAGGCTTTGAACCAAGCCTTAAAACAGAAGATACCTGCAGTGTGGTGCCAAACTATACACTTGTTGGCCTTAACATTCTTCAGTCAACAGAAAAACCTCTGCGTTAGCTTTGGACCAAAGCTGCATCACCGTGTACCGTGGGAAGAGCAGATCTGGGAAAATCCTCGTCAGCTGGTTGTTCTGCATCACAACATAAGAAATCAGTCTACTGTACTCCGGTGTGTCGGAGGGTCAGACGAGTTTTTGCAGCTAGCGTCTTATTGCAGCATCGAGGGCCAGGGCTCAGTTTGACGTAGAACTTTATACACGTCAGTGTTTTTTGCTGTTCAGCTGCCTGCTCTTTCAGGTTTCTCAGGTGGGAATGGGTGTCCTGATCACTTCTTTCCTTTTTTCCCTGCAGTCATCATGGGCTAAACCAGTTAATCAGACCTGGACAAACAGCCTGGCCAGGTACGGAGATGTGACACCAGAGCCTCCCTTTGCTGCGAATGGATCATTGAAGCCTCCAGCTAATGCAGGACAGAGGCTTTTGTTACAAGCCCTGGTTTACAATGCTGTTACGGTGGGTGTCCTTCAGTGTTTGAGCTGCGGGCGGGGGTCTCGTAGCTTGTCTTTGTGTGTCTCGTCCTCATTTCTCCCGTGTACAGCAGGGGAGAAAATATTTGCCCCATCAAGTTTTTCTCAGTTTGAGTTTTTATTCTGTTGCCCAAGTCCGACATGGTCATGTGCAGTTGCCAGCTCTTCGTAAAAGCTGTTTTATTTTCCAGGAGTTCTGTTTCCCCCAGTGACTCCTGTATTCCCCACCTTCCTTTCCCTGATCGTGGATGGTGTCCTTCTGGCCCTAGCTCGTTTATCAGATGGGGAAGCTGCAGTCTGGGGAGATCCTAGGATTCCCCTGGCTTCACCACAGCAGTGCACCACTTCATGTCCTGCTTTATGCAAACCTGCGGTGTCCCCGTCTGTGCGCTGCCTGGCTTCCTGTGAGCGGAGACCTGAGGAAAAATGCCTTGCATTCAAAACCATGTCTGCCTTAATCCCAGCTACATGGTTGGTCCAATAAAAGATAACACCCTAAGAAATTCTTGGCTCTCTCATCATTTCTGGACCATTGCATCTACAACATCACTCTTATACTACTGTGGAAAGAACTGCAGTTTTGCCTATGAAAAGAATAAAAGATTGAGGGTTGACTTAAGCCTCTTTCCCCAGACCCCATGAAGCAGTTCCCATTGCATTTGCTTCCTTTATCTTCGGAAGATGGATCAGAATAAAATCCAAGTTTTTAGTGCTTTCTTGCAATAATTATTTATCCTCATGTTTGACACTGCATTTGCCACGTTAACAATTTCTAAGTAGATTCTTCATTGAAGCACTTCGTTATGAGCTCAAATCAAGTCTATCTACCAAGAGATTTGCTTGATTATTGCTTTAAGATTTTGTTTTCTCTCTCCTCTAACAAGTACCTCTAAGTAACCTGTTTCCTTCCTAGATAGCAGTGCGAAAATCAATTATACACAGGATGTAATTAATGTTGTGTAAAGAGTTAAGACAATGTTTTACAACCCAATTACAGAGAGCCATTTACATTGCGGCTTAGCCAACCATCAGAGTTTGTCAACAGAGGGGGGGAAGTGTTATAATATGTAAATGATGCACAAAGTTGGCCTCCACGCAAGTGTTATGCGTAGTGTTTCACGTCCTCATTTTGTTCCCTTTCTATAAGTCATTGGAGGCCAGTCTGTCTGGCAGGTGCCACAAATTAGCCCCACTTCCTCCCAAGGGCCACTTCAGGCCCCTTTCTGTGCCTGATCTGCTGCTTTGCTTTCTGCTTCCTCTCTGATCTGCTGCTGTGCTGCCTGTCTCCTCCCCAGTCTGCCACTTGCCACGCACACAGGCTACTCATGCCACTTGTGACTTCCGTGCCCATTGGCGACACATACAGGGTGCATGCGGTTGCAAGTGCACCCCCTGAGATTAGCCGTGTAACCCCTGGAAATGCCAGCTGTGAAACTGGAAGTGCCAGCAGAAGTGCACTTCCAGTTTTGCTGGTGGTGGTTTCGGGCTTGGCGATCGGCCGGTGGGGGGCACCCTCCCACCTCCATCAGCAATGTGGTGCCCCCTCAGACTCGGGAGATGCTAGTCGCCCATGTCCGAGCCTTACGCAGGCCACCCCTGTTGTAAGTGAAGCTGTTCACCATTGAATGCATTTGGCATTTGAAAGATGGGAAAGCTGACTGTCCTGAAGTGTGTGTGAATCTGATATGAGAACTCCCATGTGCAAATTGCAGAGGACTCAAATACCCCTGGATGTTGGTTAGATGCTGCAAGTGCAAAATTATTCTGCTCTTTTCCACTCAGTGTCATAATCAGGGATCCGGGTGTTCAGTTTGCTGCGGGAAAACGTGGATTTTCTCCTTTAAAGGAGAAAACCAGGGGAAAACATGGGTTTCCCCTTGCAAGCTGGCAGCCTTCCAGCCTGCAAGGGGCTGTTCGGGGCTGTGGGGAGCAGGACGCAGGGGGACATGTGCATGCGTGAACATGCACACATTCATGTTGCAGCCAGGCAGCAATGGAGAGCAGCTCCCGCAGTTTCCCCCAGGTAAGTCTGTGCCCCCTGCCCCAGCCCATTGCATAGGCAACACATCAAGGAGGTGCAGGGGACATATGCCTCCCCAGATTTCTGCACCCACAGCAGGACGCAGGGCTGCAGCCGGGCCAGACCAGCTCTGGGTTGGAGGTAGGTCCTGCCCACTGGGCTGCAGAAGCGGCTCCTGCCTGGAACTGGTTTGGCCTGGCTGCAGCCCCGTGCCCCGCTGTGGGTGCAGAAAACTGGGGAAGCAAGTGGCCCTACTGCCCCCCAGTGCATCGCCTGTGCTCTTCCCCACCCCATCGCCTGTGCCCATACCCACCCCCTTCCTTTTACGCTGCGGGGCTTAGGGCAGGGGGCAGCAGTTTGGTAGTGAGGGGCACCAGCAGGGCCAGGGGGCTGTGGGCTGGGAGTGAGGGGCAGGGGCAGTGCCTGGCATATCAGGGCTGCTCAGCACCATAATGCAGTGTGTGTGTGTCGGGGGGAAGCTGGACCTGCATCCTAGTGAGTGAAGGAGCAGGAAGAGCTCTGATTTTCCGTGATAAAAAAAAATGCCAAAATTTATAGGTATTTAGAATTTAGTATAGTGATTGAGGCACTGGTAGGCTTTAAAATGGTGAATATGTCAGTAAAATATGGTGTTCACCTGATACCTATACAGATTGTGGCATTTCATTTTAATCACAGAAAAACCTGGATTTGTGGGGTTTTTTAAAAAAAAGAGAGAGATTTTGCAAGTTTTCAACAGAGAAACCCAGGACCCCTGGTCATAAGCTAGGGTGAAAGCAGATGGCTAATAAGCATGGGGCAGGCTAACTGCTGTGGTCACCTAGCCATGCTGAGCGGATCGCCCCAGGGGCTTGTGGACCCAGCTCTGCTGTATTTGGCTTACTGCACCTTGGAGTTGTGAAGCAGACAGGGTCTTGGAGACTTGCTTGACCTTGTTACTTTGAGAAAGGTTTAATCCATAAATGGCCTTTGCGCAGGGGTGAAACATGGGAGGAAGAGGCAGGTTATGGAAACAAAGTGGTGGGAGGGCAGGCTGCATTCACTTTTTCTCTCACTGTTTTGGACAAGCCCCATTGAAAACATCACAAAAAAAGCATCAAATAACAATAGAATATTTTAATGCAGATCTTTGAGTAAATGCAAATTTTCAGTAACCTTTTTGGTAACTTTTTTAATGTTTTCAGAAGGTTTTTAAATAAAACAGTTAAAAAAAATCACGGAAGTAGCCAAAACCGGATGTGGGAGCAGTTGAGCTCCTTTGAATGGAATTGCGCTCTGAATTTTTTTTCAGGGAGATCGGTTTCCTTTCTGTAAGTGCAGTTGGATTTGTTTGGGCCAGGGAGCCTGGCGTCTGCCGCTTAAGGTTGATTTAGGGGTTCTGTTCCACAGGCTCGCTGTGTTGTAATGGCCTGTCCCTTCCCATCTCTGGGTCTGTTTTTCCATCTGTGAAATGGGGCTCTTTGCTTCAGAATACATCTTTTGAAACTTTTGAGGTCCTGTGATGGGAGGTCATCCTGCCAACGTGGTCCTGCTGCCTTGTTCACTAGAGCTGTGCGAAATTTTGCCGGGTGTTTTGTTTCAAAGCTGGTTTAACGCGTTTCAAGCTCAAAACAGCAAAATCGAAACGAAACAAAAAGCTTCGAAACAGCTTTGAAACGAAATGAGGGCACTCGAAATGTTTCAGAGCAGCCCAGTGGTGGGAGGCGGGTGAGAAACAGGGCTGTGCCCCGGGCGGGTTCGCGGCCCTGTGGAGCTCAGCCTGGTGGTGGGAGCTGGTGCGCAGCCCTGGCTCTCCCTGCCTCCCGCTGCCAGGCTGAGCTCTGTGGGGCAGGCGGAGCTGGTCAGAAAGCAGCCCTGGCTCTCCCTGCCTCCTGCCGCTGGGCTGCACTCAGCCGGCTCTGCAGCCCGCGTAGCTCAGCCTGGCGGCAGGAGGTGGGCAGAGCCAGCCCGGTGGCGGGAGGCAGAGAGAGACAGGGCTGCGCTCTGACCGGCTCTGCCAGCCCCACAGAGCTCAATCTGTCCTCCCAGCACTGCCAGATTCCTCCCAGGGGTGCAGGCCCCCGGATCCGCGCGCCGGATGACAGGAGGCTGCCCCTGCTGCCTGGGGCCAGCGGCAGCAGGAATCTTCCCTGGTGTTGGGCACAGCCCGCGCCCAGCGCCAGTCCCAGGCAGCAGTTTCCTGTCATCTGGCGCAGATCTAGGGGCCTGCACCTCCGGGAGGAGTCCAGCATAGCCCTGCAGCCCTCCTGGGAGTGCAGGTCCCCAGATCTGTGCGCTGGATGACAGAAGGCTGCCATTGCCAGCAAATGTCACAAGTTTTGTTTGAACAGTTTGAGGTGCAATTTCCTAGAAACCTCTGCGCCTGTCTCTTTGAAACTTGGTAGGCGTCATGCCCTCAGAGGGGGCTGCCATCCCTGGAATTCTCACCTGAATCAGGCAAAGTTTTAGGCATTTTCATGATTCCCCATTATAGGCTGTGGCTGAAACGCAGGTTTGACGAAATGGAACGGAACGGTGCTTTGAAATGAAACAAAATGCCGAAATGAAACACTGTCCCTTCAAAATGGTGAAATGGGTGTCGAAACAAAACAATAGTGTTTTGCACAGTCCTGCTGTTCGCTGTGGGGGTCTCTGCTGAGGACAGTGCTCCCGTTATGCAGAGAGAACTGTTGGGGGAACCAGCCGTTCAGATGAGGGAGATGAATTTAATGCTAATACTTGGCATAGTGTGAAGCCTTGGGAAGACTCTTCCCACCTCGCTCACTCACTGAGCCCCGAGCCCAGGGTATTTTCATCTCCCACAATCATTGGTGGGATCACAAACATCTGAAGCCATGTGGATGAATGCCCGGAAATGCTCTGGGCGACCGATTTGAATAGGCTTTTGTTGGACTGTTTGTCTTTATAAATGCCATGACCTGATGTTTATTTTTTTAAATAACATATTTAGCTTTGGGTGCACAATGAGCTCTGTCTGCAAGCTGCACACTTTATTTCCAGCGTCAATTACTGAGAGCTGGTAGAAAATGCAATTAAACTCAGGTGGCGTCGTCTTAGCTCTGGTTGGGCTAAAACAGCCCCCTCGACTTCGGAGCTGGAAGGAGCGGCATGGAAGCTGCCTACAGGTGGTCTGGTTTTTGAGAGGTATCAAGTCATTATGCCATAAAGCCATCTTGTGTTTCCCCTGCTTTGGCTGTGGCTCCCGTCTCAGCTCAAACAAGGTGCAAGACTCTGATACGGGGAAGCACGTAAAGATAGGCTTAACCTAAAGCAGGCAGGACATGAAGTCAGTGGAGTGACGTTGATGCTTAACGCTAAGGATAGGCCTAGGTGGGTGGGGAGCTGGCTGGGGGGCCTGCATGGTGTGCAGCAAGTCACTTGGCCCTTTTGCTTTCTGTTCACCTGCAGAGTGAAGTGAAGAAAAGCCACCCTCCCATCAGCCACCATCAGGTGGAAGCCGAGGTTATCGTCCACTCGGATTTCTCAGCCTCCAACAAAGACTACAGCGTGCAGCTCCCGGACGTTGATGAGATGGAGCGTGAGGACCACGACCCAGAGCACTTCCCCTCCGAGGACCAGACCCTTCACACGCACGCCACCACCCTGCAGGATGTCAGCAAGGCACTGGGGGACCCTGAGGGCCCGCCTGAGCTTCAGCCCCCGGATGTGCTGTTAGGTACTGACAGGAGGCAGACTAACAAGGTAGAGCCGGCCTGCGCTCACAGGCTCACCAACGGCTTCCACAGGCCCCAGGATGGCTTGGATCCTGTGGAAGGCAGGGACTCGAACTCTGCACAAGAAGACAGAGGGAGCGCAGAGCCAGTCAAGTGCCAAGCTTTTTCTACAGGCCAGCAGGACGCGCCTCTGTGTAGTATCTCTTGCTTCATCAACTCATCCTCAGCATCTGAGAACATGATGTGTGTCCATAATCATTAAGAGGAAATTAATCTGATTTTGCTCATGGGAGAGCTAGAAGTATGTCTGTAGTCCATCTGGGCTTTCTTGTGTCAGGTGCCCTCTGCCCGCCACGAAGGTAGTCAATATTTGTCGCAAACTTACTTGTTGGAAAAACTTCCGTAAAGCCATCCTAAGATCTGGATTAGCCTCATCAACCATCTTTGGACCCACAATAAAGCAGTCATGGAAGACAATTGTCCTCGACTCCAAGGCATTGGTGATGAGATGATGAGTCAGTACGGCGAGGTAGCAAGTGCCCACATCTCACAGCTAGGAGCTAGGGCTGCTCAGTGCCTCTCACAATCTATGGAAGTGAGGAAGGGGTCTGCCACATAAAATCATGATGCCTACTTAAACCTGTGCAGCCACCTCCATGTATTTTGTGACAAGGACTGACAGGACATCCCTGTTGCCAGAAAGAGGCAGGAACACACTGAGCAGGTCTTCTCGAACATGCGGCTCCATCAGGGAGGGCCCTGGCATTGCCGACTGCTTTGCAGCTTTGGGCTGGATTTGGTAAAATTAAACACCTAAAGTGGGAGGAGATGACTGCAAACTGACACTCAGTTCGCCATAGCCCTCGGCTTTTTCTGCTCACCCATGGTTAAAATGATTTTAAGGCTCTCTTTGTACACTACCACAGTAACTATTACTAGCAGGCTGATGTAGTGGCCTTTTATTACACACTCTACGAGTGCCTCTAACAACTTGTACTATATAGAACCTTCTCCGGCATCTGGGTCATTTCACCACCCTGGACTTCGTTTTACATAGGTTCTGGTACCTAATATTTTAGGTACACATCTCTCCTTTTAATGTACAACAGTGTATTTTTATTTCTTTGGAGCATCTTTATATTATTTAATTTTATAGAGTGGAGTAGTGTGTGGTATAGAGTAGCATTTTTACTACTTCTCCCTTTTCTTTCTTTCTGTTTTTTTTTTTTCCTCTTTAACAACACAACTACCTCATGTCTGTTGGGAAAAAAAAGCAGTCGATTTACTCTTTTGTTATAGTCCATTTTAGTTTTTAACTTATTCTTATACTGCCTTTTTCTAAAGAATGTGTTTGCACTGGTTGTTGAATATTTTGTAATGAATAGTGCCCCAGGGCACGACTCTTTGTTTCTTTTAATGTGTTGCTACACATCACCTTCCCATCGGTTGCATTTGTCCGTAGAGTGGCAAGCTTCATACAGATGGTGACAAAAAGACCGTTTAAGGTAGGGGGACGTTTAACAGTGTTTTGTTTTTAAGGGGTTTGTACTAGTAAAGAGGATGACGGTCCAGCGTTCTCAGAGGCAGCTAGTGATTTGGGAAGCGTCAGAGTTGCTGATCAGCTGGAGACACCGGAAAAGGAGGCTGTTTCCAGAGTGTGGGTACTTCACCAGCTTGTGAAAAATCAGGCTCTGTCATGGGTGTCTGGAGCTGGACTCCCACAGCCACTGCTTGGTTTTGAGGATTTGAGCCCATATGGAGTTTTAAGGAATGCTGCTAAATTTAAAAGAAGATAATACTCCTCTCTTCCAGCTGGCACCTGGCTTTGTCACCGACAGATGTAATGTTATCTCACCTATTTCTCATTATTCGTGCTGTGTGTTTACTTAGGGCACCCCTCTTGGTTTGACCAGTTGAGAAGGAATCGGTCTGCCTCTAGCCATTCTCAAAGTGCTGCTGTGTTGGAGCTACAGACACCCTAAGTGGGACCAAATGTTGACAAGTGCTGAGGATCTGAAGTTCCTGTTGAAGTTCTTGGGCATTGAGGGCACTTGGCAGATGCTCTGCATTTCTCTGTCAGAATAAGATCAAAAGTGAAAAACAAAAAAACCCCATCCTTCCTCTCCCCCCGCCCCCTCCAAATCCCTGTTGTATCAGAATTACCCCAAATCCTTATGGAGACCCTTGGTCTGAGACTTGGTCTTGACTTATCTGTCATTTAAATCCAGTGATGCAGTGAGCAGCACAGGAGTTTTTAAGTGGCCCCGTGAACTGCCTACTTGTAGTACACGGTGCTGTTCCTAGTAGGAGTATGGCCCCATACATGGATCTGAGTTTGACCAGACGTGTCCCTTGAATTCTTCATTACTTTCTTGCCCGAGGTGCCTCTGGCCATGGCTGGTGGGAAGCAGCTTCTCTGAAGGTCACTGTTTACCCAGCGGTGTAGATTATTCGGGATTTGGTCTCTCCTTGACTTCTGGCAGGGTGTTGGATGAGCGGCCCTCTCCATTCCCACAGCAGTTGCTGTCTCCTCAGTTCCTGCAAGTTACTTACAGTAGTGTTTCTGGGAATATCTGGTGCCTATGAAGGGAAGACCCAGATCCCTGACAGTCAGCCCAGGCCTGCCATAGCTGATCAGGGAAGGCTCTGTCTGGTAGTTGGTGGCTGTTTGGGACGTGCAAGGCCTGTCCAATGCCCCTCCGGGCCAAAGGACCTGGACAGGATGCCCTTTGCGGCACTGAGTGTGAGGATATCTCTTCCTCCTCCAGCCCGTTGTGTGTACACTCAACTTTTCCAGGTCCCTCAACACGCAGCTGTTCTTCCCACGTGGTTTGGAGTTTTGTGTAGCCTCTTCCAAGTGGCATGAAGGGCGACACACATTGCACCCAACCTCACCCACCCTGAAAGGAAGCAGTGTGAGCTTCCCTGGCTTCCTGCGCAAGCCATTCTTTGCAAGGCCACGAGGCCCAGCCTTGCGACCTTGGAATGGTGAGGCCAGAGTTGGGCTGCTCTTGGACTGCAAAATGACCTTTCGAGAACAAATAGCGCTTCTAATTGGGGGACAGGACCCCTTTTTAGAACTGAGGCTGCAGTAGCCGTGATGGCCCAGAGAATATGCAAAGGAGCAAGATGTATTTAGTGTACAGTCCAGACCATCTGCATAGCTGGGAGAGATGCTGAACCCTTATGTCTGGGAAGGGGGAAGATACTGCTTTAGCTACACAGTGAAGGAGAACACTGAGTTTTGTTTTAAATTAAAATGGTTCTACCTGGTATTTTATTTTACCTGGCTCTGCTTTTCTCCCAGACCAGAGGAATGGTGCTCTGTTCCCAAATGCTTATCTAACATCCTTCCCAGTCATAGAGTTGGTCCAATAAAAGATATTGCCTAACAAATCCTGATGCTTGTCTTTTTACAGGCATGCAGTTTGTGCCTGAATCCAAATGAGATGCCAGCCAGCTTCCTGATTTATGTGGGAGGAAAGAACATACTCACATTTTGAGGGGGGCAGATATTTGCAGGTACAACTGAAGTCTCTTGCCCATGTGACTAACGTACAGCTAGTGATAATGCCTGCCAGACAGATGGTGACAGCCTCAGCGGCACCCACACTTACGGAACCACCCAAGAAACAGATTCACCTGCTAGAGTGCCCACTGCAATGGACACATGCTCCGGGTGCTGCAGCAGCGATACAAAAGGAAAGCAGAAGTTCATTTTACTTAAGAAAGGGTCTAAGAAAGATTTCAGGAATGCAGGAGGGCATCATACACACTCCTCTTGGACAGGCTGTGCTGAAAGGAGCCGGCAGAAATAAGGTTTGGAGAAAGGTACTGGACATGATTCAGGGCCTGGAGAATCTCTCGGATGTGGAGAGATGAGACTAAAATGTAGGAAACAGGCACATGGCAGCGGGTAGAAGCTTGTCCCTTTCCTTTGATAACCCGGTGAGTTGTCCTCCTTACTTGTATTCCCAATACAAAAACTAGTGAAGTATAAAAGTATAACCGGGTAATGCAGACAGCAAGTGTTATTTATCTCAGTTACACTGGAGCATGTCCAGTGCCACGACTGTCTTGTAAGGAGGAGATGAATGTGGAGGGGTGTGGTAGATGCATTAACAATGTCCAGAGAGCAAGGGAATGGGAAGACAATACATTTTAAATGGAAGAAGATGCGTTAGTCAGCCAGTGGAACTTGGTGCTGTATGGTGCTGAGGCCAAGAGCTTATTTATAGGATTAAAAATAAAAATAATTGACTGTTTCTATGAGCCACAAGGAAAACCCACAATTACATTAGATTGGTTGAAATTGTTTGTGTGTGAGAGACAGAAACCCTCTTGTTCTGGAACATAGACCAGCCATTCCCTCATGGGTTGAAGAAGAACTATTCTTGGGTGTGTGTTATTCCAGTTGGTCTCAATGGTGGTTTTTTTTGGGCCTCTGATGCTGGCTGCAGTTAGGGTTATGATGCCAAACTAAATGGGCCTTTAATTGGTATGAGGTAGTTTGCTGTATCCTGCGTTGGATGGAAAGGCAGGAGGTGCAGGGAGACTTCTTGAAATCCAGCCCTTGCTATCTTCAACATTACTTTCTTACTGGCTATTAGGCATTTCAGGTTTCTCCAGTGTCTCTGCAAGGAAGAGACCAGACTGGCCATGGCTCTGATGATCCGTCTCTCTGCCCAGCCCAAATATGCAGAATCCATGAAAGGATCATTTCACACGTTCTGCAAATGCCTGGTTGCAACTGCCATGACCCAGAAATGCCCCCAGGGCTGAGCATCAGGAACAGGCACTGGGTTAAATCTACCTACAATTGGAAATGCAATCCAAGGAGAACAACCTTGGTGGCTTGTCAATGGGTCCATGACACTTGGGTGCATCTTACCTGATGAGTGTCATGCTTTGATGGATGCTGCTCAACAAAGCGTGGGCTCATACAGATACTGCGCAGAACGGCTGCTAGGGTTCAGTTCCCATTCGGGCAGGGGATGTATTTGTGTGAGTGGATGGTAGGACAAGTTTCCAGGACTCTTGGTTCTGCTCCTCATCAATGCCACTTCCTTGCTGGGCTCCAGACACAGAGTCTCCCTCTGTACAGACCTCACGGGGCACTGTGAGGTTTAGCTCAATGCTTAGAGATACCTGGAGAAGATGTGTTGAGAACTCAAATGATCCTCTTTAATCTAGTTACTATTGCTTAGGTAGACAGCGTGTGTGGCTTATGGGTGTTGGCTCCTTGCCTCCAGCCTTCCTTTGGATCCTGGATCCTGTTCCACCAAACAGAATTATGGCAGCGTTGGACAGCACGAAAGTGTTGGAATGACGGCAGGTGTGGCCTGGCGAGAAGCTTACAAGCAAATGAGCCAAAGCTGCAGTGGGCGTCAGTCGGCGTGCAAGCCAAGAGGGTTGTGCTGTATTACGTCAGTTCAGGATCTGATGCCAGCGCTGTGCTGAAGTCATTTTTACGTGATTTGCATTAGTGCACACAGTGGGTTACATTCAGGGCTGGGTTAGGTAGGTGTCCTTATTTATTTGCTGTTTTCCCTGGCTTTTCACTTAGTGTGGTTTTTACAGTCTCAATGACCAGAAAGAGAGTGAGGTGGGTAAATTCTGTGTATTCTGTGTACAAAGCTGAAACAACCAGTGCATATATTTTTTTATCATGAGATGAGTAGCTTTCTTGCAGCTTTCTCAGAGATGCTCAGTAGTGTTGGTACCTTTAATCACACATCATAATTCATGTGTGCTACCAAACATGAAACTTTCCCCACTGTCCCCTCCCTTTCCTCAGTAACACTAAAGATTATTGCTGTCAAGTTTCTTACCTGTGTACTTTGTTTTTACGTTGTTAAAATGTCAAATTTGTCTCCCAAACATAATTGTCTGGGTGTCTTCATTTGGCTACACAACTGTATATTTTTCATGCTGCCACGAAAGTTGCAATTTTTAAATCTTTTAATTTCCTATTATGCAAAAGGTATGACTCAGTTAACATTTTCTTGTTGGCTTTTCTTTTTGTTCATCTGGTTTCTTACTTAACAGACAGTAAAGTTCTGAGATACTCTGTAACCTTTTAGGTTTGTGAATTTTTTAAGTAAATAGCTAATAATTCTGGTGTCAGCCCAGAAGGAGTGCTATACAAGAAAGCAACCATTCTAATGTAACACTATATATATATTTGATCTAATTAGAAATAGGTCCTTTTCCAAAGGGCTGTTGCATCTTTTATAATCAGTATACTTGTTAGAAAAGAGATGTCTAGTCCAGCAAAAATCTATCATCTAGTTCTGTTATCATAATTCCCTTGCTAATATTTTCCAATTCAATTTCAGATAGGTTTTTTCCATGCTGTATAAGCAAGTATAACCAGAACTTGATCTTGTTAAAAGATTTTGTCTGTATTTGGTTCCATGCTGTATTTAATTATAACTTTTCTTTCTTCAGAAATTATTCTTCATGAACACTCTTTAGTGTTAAAGTGTAAGAAGATACTGTCCTTATATTCCTTAACTAATGGATTATTAATAAAATATTTTGAAAAAGGATTGAATGTGATTTAGGGTTTGGTGTGTGTGTAGCTGTTTCTCCCAAGACAAAATCTTTTTCACTGAGGGGTTGACAATATTTGGGATCTCTGGTGTCTTCCTACTTCCAGTAGAGTGACTGGGACATTTCTGGAGTATGGTTCATTATATATTATTTACCTTGCAGAACACGAGCATGGTTGCAGGAAAGCTCTTCACCTACAAAACGGGCTAGTTAGTGATGGACCTGACTCTTACCGTTGGTTCCAAACTTCCCCAGTACTGGGGATCATTTGTGTGTGGTCTCACCAGTGCTCCTCAGAACCACCTCTCACAGGCTCGTGGGTACCGCACTGTACAGGAGATGCCGTCTCTAAGATTTAGGATCCAGGCTAAAATTACAAAGGGTTGAATTTAGCGATGGCAAAAGCCTATGCAGATCCTTTCAAATGACCATCCCACTGGTGATTCCCTGGGGAGGAACCCCTACAACAGAATCATAGGTTGGGACGGGACCTCCAGGGCCATCTAGTAGTTCAGTGCCTGCACGGATGCAGGATGTGCTGTTCCTAAACCACCACAGACCTGTGCCCATCCAGCTTGTCCTTGAAAACCTCCAGTACAGAAGGTTTCACAAATTCCCAGGCAGCTTATTCTCTTGCAGCTTCCAATGGCTCTTACAGCTAGTAAGGTTTCCTGAGATGTCATCTAAATCTGCCTTTGCTGCAGTTTAAACCCATGGCCTTGGTGTCCTGCCTATCTGTGTGTGTTGCAGAGAGCGCCAGGGTTCAGGGCCCAGAACTTTCTTCCAAAGTAGCTGGCATAGATCACAGCAGGAGACAGGAGGTTGGGCCTGCTCTGGTCTGGTAATTCATGAGGTTCTGTCTGTTCCAAAGAGACCAGTACTGAAGAGGCGGTTGGAATCCACATCCTTGGGAATGCTCCAAACCAAACTCCCAACCAGTTTAGACTAGGAATTTGCAAGGGAGCTCCAGGGGTTTAAGTGCTCCAGTCTCATGGGTGGTCAATGGAACTTGGTGCTTCCCACCCTGAAATCTCACTCCCTTTTGGTGATTTACCTTGGCTGGTGCCTGGGTTGCACAGGGATCTCCAGATGCCTGTAAATATCTCCATCACCTTGTACTAGAGACTCCCAGCCTAAAGCAGAAGGGAAGGAGGTTACTTGAAATATTTCACAGTTGATCTTGCCTGGAATCTTTGGAGTTGAAATAAAGATGAAGCATCCAGCAAACAGTAGACAGATTCTTCCAACAGTCTTTCTTAAGCTCACTTGCAATAATAACCCAGCCTGGAATAACATGAGCGATGACAGGACGATGCTTTTCCACCTACCACAAAGGAACCTCCCAGCTCTGCTTGCCCATTCAGAGCAGGCCAGAGCGAAGAGATGGAGCCCGCCACGTGCTTAGACAGCAGATCCAGCTTTTCTTGGACCCAAGGCCAAAGTCAAGGGCCTCTGAAAAAGAGACTCTCCTCCCCTGTTATTCCTATGGAGGGGATGGGCAGTACAAACTTCCCCAATAACCTTCATTTTCAGGTCAAAGGACAAAGGCAGGGGTTATCTCCAGGGTGCCGTGGAGCTGCAAAACAATAAACCAAAGCACTCTTTCCCCCTCCCCACCCCAGTTGCACCAGCAAGAGAGCCAAAAAGTAAAAGGAGGCAGAGGGAGATTGTGACCCCTCAGAAGGTGTAGGGTGAGTCAGGAGCCAAGCCAGGAACCAAGGCCACCAGGAAGCCTGATTCCAAGGCCCTTGGTGTAACCCCTGAGGGTTACAGCAAGGTGTAGCTGCACCACCTCTGGACCAGACTCCTGCATACCCACCCTGGTGAGTAAGCTGCAAGAGAGAACAATGCTGTTGTTCTAAGACATGGAGCAGTACTGAGATGGGAGATACACCCCTGAGGAAGCATAGCCGCCTGAGCCAGAGAACTGATGGACACACTCCCAGGGGGCTTCAGTGGCAGGATTTAGTATGCCTTGATGCTGTACTTCCTCGCATGGTCCAGAGGTGGAGTTGTGCCCCGAGGCTGAGCAGCACTCACCATTTAATTGCCCCATGTTCTCCCTTTGCTCTCAGTGGCTTCGGCATCGTAGATGATAGTTTCCATTTCCCCTTAGGCAGCCAGGACTCCAGCGCCATAACATCCAATTCTGTCTGAATTAGAGAAGGGTACATCTGTGCTGGGACTTTCTGCTTTTTCTTCTTGCATTTGAAGGGAGTCTCTGTACTGGAGTGTCTGCAATAATTTATCATCATGTGGCTTGGGCCTACAAAAATCAGGGGGCTGAATGATGCATTAGTTTGCATTTCACTCTGTTGCCTTTCATTACCTCAGGATGCTCTCTGCTACTGTGCAGCTGGCAATATTACAAGCTGGGCTCTAATCTGATATGAGGCATTATGTAATCCAGTAGCTGTACGGCACAATGAGTTCTGCAGCTCTACTCTCTGGCAACTGTTATAATAGGATGCCATTGGCTGTAACATAATATGGTCTAGTCAGAGATGTTCCAGGCAAATTGTGTGAAAAAGCAGTATTGTCTGTGGCCCATGTAAGGTGCTTATGCAGTAGAGTCATCTAAGTTTCCCTTGCCCCAGCAGAGAGTTGCTGCTGGTTGCTAGGAAAGTGCCAGGGACGTCCCTGATGCTGTATGAAATGGGTCAGAACAGTCCCCCGCCCCAAAGAGCTTTGTAACTGGAACAGCTGGAGGACACAAGCAGGGGAAGGAGCATGACTGAAGGACCAAAACAAAATGGCCCCGTGCTGGGGCAGGAAGTGGAAGTGCACTGATGAGTCCCAAGGGCTGGCCAGAAAAACATAGTGGCAGGATTCAGTTTGGCTGCCAGATGTAAATTCAGGCCAGCTGTAGGGCTGGTTCCTCCAGTCTTGTCTGTAGGAGAAGCTTTCCCAGTTGCACCAGTATGACGATACCAACCTCTGTGGTTAGACCAGTATAACTCCCTGTCAGGATTGCTTGTGTTCTGAAAGCTTACACCTCTGTCCAAACAACAAGTTCAAGTGGAACAAGGCATTTGAGCAGGGATTGGCAACCTATGACTATGGAGCCACTGGATTCAGCCCATGGAGTGGAGACTTTGGTGGTGTTTAGTGGTGGTGGGCTTTGGCTGCACTGTGGCCAGGCCCTTCCCCTATGCCATGCTGCTGCTGGCTGGTAGAGAGAAGTGGCAGGGGAGGTGGTCGGATCCTTGTGCCTGCCCTCCTTTGAGTCAAGCTGGATCAATTTAACTGCCCCGGGAATGTTTCTCATGTACACAAGCCTTTGGCTACTCACTGTGACTAGTTCCCAGTACTGTTCTGCTCTCTTCCATCTCAGTGCTGCTCTAAGTCTGTAAGCAAAGGCACTGTAGACTGTCTTGTGACTTATCACCGTTGTAAGTCCTCACCGTCTTACAGAAGGTTGTGTCCATAGCGTTCCACCTGTGGAGTGCGCAGTGTCTCCTGCATCATCCAGTAGAGCTACAGCAAAGGGCGCATCAGCTGGGGTAAGTGTAACTGTGAACAGATGCACTGAGAGCCAAGGAAAAATTGGACTTTTTCAGGAATGGCTGCATCCAAATGGTAACCCTGGGAAACCTGGAGTGCATCTGGTCTTCTAAGCAAATCCTGTACTACATACTTAGAAATAGTGCCTCATAGGTGCGCCAAAGCCAGTCCTGCTCAGCTGTTCATGCCATGGCTGGGTGACATTTTCTGCATAAAATACAAGAGTCAGATAGCAAAAATCCCTGGATGGAAAAATAAAGTGGTGATAACTCAGCTTATAATACAATTAATGTACTGTACTTGGATTGGTTAGCTGATTTATAAAATGACACATTGATGAGTTCTTAACAATAGTATCAGTTTGACAATAGGAGACTCTCTTTTGGGTCAGTCTGCCCTGTGTATATATACATCCCTCCCACTTGGTGATGATTGATTTCAGCCACCAAAATAAGTGAGCGCAGAACAGAGATGCAACCCGTAAGAAAATCTAGTCTAATTGTAGGGGGGTGGGGAATGGTACTAACACCACTGAAACCAATGAATTAAAAGAAGCTTTCAAAGGAGGTCCTTGAAAAGCTGTCTAAAATTTAGTATGATTGTGTGGGAAAATATTCTGACATGTGACACGGAAAACAGTGTCTGGACTCGCTCCATCTTTAGAGGCAGGCTGAGCAAACACTTATTCATGTCTCCCCAGGGCACTTATGGCTCTAATATCTGGGTGCCTCCTGGTCTGTAATGTATTCACAACACCCCTGTGAGATAAGAAAATGTTATCTACGTGTTACAGATGGGAATATGAGGCCCAGAGAAACCAGACAAGGACATACAGAAGTCTGTGCTACAGAAACTCTGATCTCTGTTCCTAGGCTAATGTCCGAGTCCATCAGCAGACCATCCCTTCTCAGATTTTGATCCAAATTCAGACACTAGCCCAGCTCTGTCAGCTGTATCAGATGCTGCTAACTAACTTGGGTTATATGCTCATATTACCAGGTTTTAGCCATGTGCTTTAGCATTACAACGTTAGCAACAACACAAGAGAGGTAGGGCTGGAATTCAGAACAAAACCCAAATAAAACAGCTCCCATCTCTTGGGTATTTATTATATTCCAGCTAGATTAAATGTATCACAAGAGTTCACTTACATTGGTAGTAAATATCATTAACCAGAGCATGACAAATGAGGTTCAGACCTTGAAGAGGCATTTTATATCTCAAACAACATTTCACCTCAAAGAGCTGCAGGATGGATGGTCTCATTCATTCAGGTTGCCACTGTTGGAGAAAGGAATCATCTGGTTATTTACCAGGATGCGAGGTCTTCCAGTTTATGAAGTGTCGTTCTAAGCTCCTGAACCAACGGTTAGGACAAGCAGCACCATCTGTGTTGGCTTGCTACTTTGACTGCTCCCTCTTCAACAGCTGGAGAAAAACGGCTTGGCAGAGCACTGGGAAGGTGCCTGGCTACAGCAGCCTAGGGTGGGGTGGGCATTTCAAACTCTCTGCTCCTATCACAGAGAGCAGCTAACCCGCTGGACCCTCTGGGCTACAGCTTGTTCTCCCTGCTGGTCTTGGCTGGAGCAGTGTGTGCGAGTACCTGATGGAACAGAGGGGCCAAAATTCTCGGTGGGTGTAAATCTGTGTTCATCCACTAAATCCAACAGTGCTGCATTACACCTACTGATAACTGGACCCACTATGATTATGGAAGCATATAATACCCATTATTAGGAGTAGTATATATGACAATACTACTACTAATAGTAGTAGTAGTAATTATCATTATTATTATTCTAATAAACAGTGCTTTTCTTGCAGTGGCTCTTCCTTGCCTGCCACGCGCACAGTTTGCACTTGGAACTGAACAAGTTTGCTCTTCTACCCAAGGATCTCCACTTGCTTTACACACAGTTTGCTAAAATGAGCCGTCTGCTCTAGTGTTCCCCGTGTGGCAGACTGGGGAAACTGAGGCCAGTAGAAGTTATGAGATTGGCCCTAGGTCTGGCAGCAGGCCAGGAATAGACTGGGAGACAGGCGGCATGGCTTCTGCCTGAGTGGATGGAGCCAGTTGATGAAGTCTCTCTCAGCCCTGCTCCTCAAAGGTACTGGGGTACCTTGCTCCCATGTCTTGACTTCAGTGGAAGTGAGGTTCCTGCAGATTTTTGAAGATCAAGGTAAGATGCTTTGGAAGATGGAACTAAAGGCCCATCGAGACAGTGTCTGAGTGTGTTCAGGAGCCCCGTTCTCTCACTTCTCTGCCACAAGGTCATCAAGCAGCAGCTATGTTATCATTTGGCCTGCAGGCGCACGAGTGCACAGGCAGGGCATATTTTGGCATGGTCAGAGGCAGAGTAAACTAAGTGGACCCTAAGTCAAAACTCGTATTAGGCTCCTAAGTCACTCGGAGCATGTCTGCACTGCAGTAGCTGCAGCATATTGTAGATACACCCGAGGGAGTGAGATCACATATAGTTTTGGACTGAAAAACCAACTGGAGAAGCTAACAGTGCCCAATCTAGCTACTGTAAGACTACTTCAGGTTATGGTTGGCAAGCTGGTCAATTGACTGGTAAAGTGACTGCGTATTTTTGAGCAAAGATTTTACAAAAACTACTTTTTGTATATAGTTTTCTTGACAAAAATATGCTTGTTAAAAATTGTTCTTGACACATTTCTTAATGGAAAATTTGTGGTTTTCCTGTGTATTATTTGGACCCATTGGCAATTTTTTTACAATGTTTGACCAATATTTGACTGGTCAGTTGACCAAACTTTATTTGACCAGTCAAATACCCAACCCTGCTTCAGGTGCATCTGTGTTAGACTGCACTCACTGTGACTGCACCATACACACACCTTGGCGCTGTGGAAAACTTGGCCTTGGGAATCTTTGCACTGACTCTCAACAGGCTATGGATCAGGCTCTGCAAACCAAGTTGATAGTGGCTTTCACATAGTTCAGCTATGCTGTTGTTTTCTTCCGAGATCAGTTAAAAGAAATCCCGGCCCATCCAGTCTGGTTTGGTGTTAGTCAGATCTGGATCATATCTCTATATGGATGGGGCTGGGATCTTGCCCTGCATCTGATGATCATCAGCATTAAAGCGCTGCCTTTTTTAACCAAGGAGCTTATGCGATGGGGCTGTGGGGAGGGCATTGATGCAGAGGCTGGAAGGCTATTTGCTTGAGTTTGATAGCTCGTCTCATTTGTATGGGATGTACTGTCATGTTCCTCAATTTCTCCAAGGCATCATTAGTGCTGACTCCACATGCTCGTTTCCAATGATAGCAAAACTGTTGGCTCGTTGGCACAGTTGTTTTCAATTAATTGAGAATATATGGCTCCTCCTCAGCTCAGGAAGCTGACTGCCATGAGAAGTCCCCTGGCGTATGCAGAGCAAGGTACAGCGGCACCAGCCACCGTTTATTTATGTCTGTAATGAAACAGCTCAGGCTGTTCTTTAACCACTCCGATTAGGGCAGTAAACAAAGGGTTTCTATTAGAGAAAGCAACTTCCAGGCAAGGTCCCCATGGGCCTCTGCTGCATCCGCAGCGGGCTTGGAGCACTGATCTGTCCTCACTGCAGTGCAGTGGCCTCTGAGCTCTGCGTCTGAGTTTGAGGGCCATAAAGTTTTAGGGCTGGAGTCTTTGAATCCTCTGGGGGCTTCTGCGCCTTTCATTCCTGTTGTAATGAAGCAGCTGTCAAGGCTGCAGGGAGAGGGGAGGCCCGTGCTTGCAGTGCCCCTCTGGAATGTGTTGCGCTTCCCCTGCCTGGATCCAGCTTGAGGCCCTCTGAGTGCTGGTGCATCTCTGCAGCGCTGTCACCTCTCATCCTGCAGGCCCTCCTCCTCTTTGCTTGTCCCAGCGGCACCGAGAGTCTCATCCCATCGGAGGAGTTGGTTCCTGGGCTACTGCTCCAGCTGGTGTCCATTGACTTGGCTCCGGCTCCAGCTCCACCCAATTGGCATTGACTGGGGGTCTGGCTAATGTTCTGCTCTTGGCAGAAAGATGCTAGAGGTGAAACTTAATCCCTGTGGCAGAGAGTTTATTAAACAGCGGCTGCGTTAAATAGTCTAACGAGCAAGTTTAGAGAAGATGACAGAAGGCTGCAGTCTGTGAGGAGAGCAGCCAGGCTCCCCTTCAGCGAGTCCTTCCCCTCCTCCTCCCTTCCCACTTTGTTCTGTCAGGGAGATGGAGTGCTCCCTCCTTGGAGTAGGCCATATTCCTACTCCCCAAACCTCCCTCCACGCTCTCAAAAAAAAAAAAAAGTGTGTGTGTGGGGGGGAATCTTACTGCAGAAGAAAAAGCAATGCAGATTTAGTACTTTCTTTTATATCTATGGATGTTAGCACCTTCCCTCCTCCCTCCCTGCACACACATGCATGGGTCCCCAGAGCTGGAGAGAGCTCTGTTCCTAGATGGGAGATGCTACCCTGGAAGGACTGCAGGTAAGTATATATTTTCACTGTGCTAACAGGAGCTATTTCTTACTTAGCACCTCACTCACAGTGCATTACAAGATAGGGGTTGTTATCTCTATTTATACGTGGGCCGACTGAGGGCCCAGGAGGGTGAAGCAACATCCCTGAGGTAGCTCATCAAACTGGCAGCAGGGCCAGGACTAGACATCCAGTTTCCTGAGTCCCAGTTTTGTGCTATTGTTGCAGCAGGTACCCTTGGCTGAAATCTTGGAGGTGGTACTGGCAGGCTAGCTTTGCACCTTATAGACTAACCAAAGTAGATATATCTAGTGCAAGCTTTCGTGAGCTAAAGCTTATTTCATAGTTTCATAGTTTCTAGGGTCGGAAGGGACCTGAGCAGATCATCTAGTCCAACCCCCTGCCATGGCAGGAAAGAGTACTGGGGTCAAATGACCCCAGCAAGATGTTCATCTAACATCAGATGTTGTGAAAGGATGTGCACAAAGCAATGTATAAGAACAAGGGAGAAATTAGAATACTAAAGTCAAAGGAGGGTATGGGATAGGGAGAGAGAAGGGGGAGTGCTGGGAAAGGCAAATAAGCAGTAAATCCATAGGCACAAAGGGGTCACAAAAGTTAATCCAGGTAATGGGATAAGAATCCTTAGTCCCTGTCTAAATCATGCTTAACACAATCCAGTCTGTGGATGATTTCTTGTTCCACACTTTCCTGTTCAAATTGTTAAAAGCTTGCCGTCTGAGAACAGCCACCCTCAGGGTGGCAATGGAGCATCCAGGGAGGTTAAAGTCTTCTGCCGCAGGCTTGTTCATCTTTCTGCTATCAGCTGTAGGTTGGTATTCATTCACTTGATGATGTAGGAGTCTCCCCATCTGTCTGACGTAGAAAGCAGAGGTGCACTGTGAGCAGGCGATGGTATCCATGACTTTGGTGGAAGTGAATGGACCTTGGATGTTATAATCTATGTTATTCGGTCCAGCAACTATGTGGTCTGTACTGATGTTGGGACATGGAAGGCATCTGGGTCTGTTGCGAGGCCTGATGCCTTGGTGAGACTCAGAATTGGGTAGCTTGTTGTTGGAGGGAGACCATTTGCAGATGGGAACTGCCTCTAAACCAAGACAGGTTTATGCCCCATGACTATTTTGAGAGAGTTGTCCTCTTTCAGAAGGGGCTGGAAGTCATTAATGACATGTCCAAGCTGGGGGCTGTAGGTGACAACCACAGGGACTCTTATCCTTGTCCTGGGGTTGGTATTGTAACAGGATGGAGCGAGGGGCTTTGTTGACTTGGGTGGCTGCTCTGAGAGGGCTGAGCATACACGGACTGTCTGACATTCTCTTGTGCAGACACTGAGCAATGACAGTGGTCTGGGTATATCTTTCAAGAACAGCATCCTCAGTATGTGCATACTTCCTAGGAAACTGCTGGCTATTCTTGGGTCCTGTTTCCAGTCAGGGATGGAAAAAAGCTGTACTAATCCCACACCAAGCTGACCTTTTTCAAGCCTTTGAGAGAGGTGGAAGGTGGGTGGGAGAATCCGATTAGGTTTTATCTTTCTAAACTGGGCCCCTCGTGCTTAGTGAAAAGCCTTCTTGATAAAAATGAGGCTTGCTGGGATGTTCTACAGAACAGCAAACCCAGTGCAGACTGAAAGCCTTGAGTCTAACAGTCATGTGGTGCTTGATGAGAGTGAAATATGGCTCCAGGACTGTAATATGTTGATGGTAAAAAGAGGGAGGTAGTTAGCCATATTAGTCTGAAGTCAGGCAGAAGGCAGGGTAAATACGCACCTTGTAGACTACCAAAATAAATCTATTAACTAACTAACTAAAATAAGTGTATTGACTAAATAGACAGATGTGGTTCTTTGGGTAAATCTGATATATTTTATTAGACCAACTCAGATGGAAAAATTCCCTTTAGCAAGCTTTTTGCTACAAAGACCCTTCATCAGGCTGAGAGAGCACCTGCAGATGATACATTTGTACCTTATAGACTAACCAAATATATTCTGCCTGATGGTAAACCGTGTACAAGTATACTATGCATGGAACTGCGTGAGGCATCACTGTTTATGTAGCTCTGTAATTATGCATGGGACTTTACAGACCCAAAGCCAGGAAAGGTTTTTCCTCTGAAGCTCTGCTTCATACTGTATGGACAGGCCCTGGTGATACCATCAAAAGGAGGAACTGAGTATCTGCGGGTGGGGTTCTCAACTCACTGGTGTAAATCAGGAGTAATATCACTGGAATCAATCAAGCGCCACTGTAAAAACCAGTATAAGTAGATAGAGAAACAGGCCCTTGGGGTTACCCTGTGCAGTTTATGGGAGGCAAGCATCTGATCTTTCCCCCAAATGTTTGAGTGCTCTGCAAAAAGATGCAGCATTGGTCATTCTCAAGATGGCATCAGAGCTCTGCAAAAGAGTTTGATGTTTTCCTGAAATCCCCAGTGCTTGCAGTTGAGTGCTGATGTGCAGATGGCTGCTTCCATTTAAAATGCATGGGAAGTTCACTAGCCTTTGTGGTTGCAAAGCAAACTTGAAAATGTGAACCCTACAGGTTCAAAATTTAGAAGGGGAAATAAAACAGCACACATAGAGTAGTGCATGGAAGAAAATCTCATGGCTTATAAGCCAATTGTGTGGATTTTTAGGGGTTATTTTGGAGGGAAGAGGGAGAGAAGGACCTTGTGCTCTTTAAATGCTTGTGGTGGGCAATGACAAGTGTAGCTCACAAAGCAATAGCTGAAATCTATGATGCCAAGCAGTGGATCCACCTTTAGGACTCCTGGCTCAAATCTGGTACAGACACATAACATAGTGCCCTATTCTGTTTCCTGTTCTTCTCAAGTTCTAGGTCACAGAAACCAGGCTCACCAACAATGGATCTCTATATTGAGAGAGGAGAGATTTAGAGTCTCTGGATGTGAGATATTTGCAATTTAGCAGAAGCTCCTTTAAAAAGTTCCAATTTTGAAACTTACTTGTTTGGGGGAGGAGGGAGTCCTCCCTCTCTTCCGTTTAGATTTACTTGTAGTTTGATGTATGCTGAAGCCAAGCCTTCCACTCTGTGGCACTGTTGCTGGGAATTTGTGAGAGCCCATAATAGCTGCTAGCATTATGGAAATGCTTGCTGTGGGCCCCTGCAGCGTTACCGAGAGCAAGCAGGAGAACGGAGAATGAGGAGTGAAGAATCTGTGCTGAAAGGTCAGGGACAGCTCAGAAATTCAGAAGTAACTGAGAGGTGGGCAGGGTCTGCTCAGTGCACAGTAAATCTAATTTAGTGCCTCCTCTGCCTTATTCAAAGGGAGCCCTGTCTGTCCCTTGCTCTCCTGTTAAGTTAACCTTAAAACAAACTTTTAACGTGCAGCAGATGTAATGACGTCTTCCTTATTTCCTAGCTGATCAGAGTATGTGTCAGTTCTATAACACCCAGGCAGCCATGGGTTGGATGTTGTTAGAAAGTATCCCGAGTGAAAGCCCCCGAGCATACCGGATTACTAAATCGACCTCCTCCTCTTTTCTAGATGTCTGCTGTTACTGTGATGAGTAGTCAGCTTGAACCTTCCCTGCCAGAGATGCATGTGATGAATTCACAAGAGACATGGGAGTGGGTGTGGGGGGCACAGGAGGAGGCTGGGAAGGTACTGGTTCCCTTCTCCACCTAGAAACGCAGTTGTACCTATGTCCTGTTTGTGCACTCCACAGGTGAAAAGCAGGCTCTTGAGAGATACCACTAGTGGTCCCAGTCAGCCCTTATTGGGATTGGTGAGTGGGTTTGGGGTGGTAAGAAAAGTCAGGATGGATGTTTTTTCTCCTTCACTCTTCCACCATCCATTCAAATGCTCAGGTTCAACTTTTTATCATCGGGTATCCCTTGGTTTTTTGTTTCTGAGCCAGGGAATTAGTTGGTGTCCAGATTTGATCTCTCAGATTTTACTTTACATAATTAAAAAGCATGCAAAGGCAGTTTAGCTTCTATAGAAAAGAAAATGTTACGTCCTCTTCCCTGCTGCTCTGGAGAGGTGGGAAGGAGCAGTAGCCCAGGACAACATAGGCAATAGGGAGGGACAGTAATAATGAATGATTCTACAGCCTCTTCCAGGGGATGAGCTCAAAGCAAATATGCCACTAGTGAGTTTAGACTTGTACTTGTCAGGGAAAGTGTTCTCCTCCTTCTCTCCACGGGGAAATAGCATTCTAAGGAGGCTCAATAGGGCTTACGCAAGGCCGCTGAGTACCAAGTCAGTGGCAAGGTTTGCAAACAGACCACGTTGTTCTTCTGTTTGGGAATGTCTCCCTGCACTAGCTTTTTTCAATTAGGGAACTGTGTTTAAAGGTGGGCCAGTTGCAACAGTGGCAGCATGTAGGGATGGAGCTAAATCTCTTTTGGGCTATATTTAAGAGCATGCGCTGATGGTAGCCAGCCAAACAGAGAGCGCAGCTGGTTGATGTGGATTTTTATTTAAGCTGATCAGCTCAGCACAATCACTTAATTCAGTGAAAAGCCAGGATAAACCAGGCCTGGCTTCTGCAAACATTTGCATCCGTGTTATAACTTTCATCTCCTCTCTTCCATTTTGGTTAAATTTCTTATGCTATTCTCTGTCTTTTTTACTATATGATAGGAGAGCCTCGCTGTCTTCTAGTGTGTCTGTCATCTGCATCCACCAGTGCTAAATGTGGGCTGGCCAGTGACCAAGGAACTTGGACCTCATAGAATTGGGTGGAAAAAATGGACAGAGGTGGGAAAGGCTGGGGACATTTAATCAAATTATTCTTCTATTTTTTTGCTTCTGTTTTTTTAAAGTCATACTTTTGGTTCCAATTTCCACAAAAAAGCAGGTGGCTCCAGCTCCTGGCAGTGTGAAACTAAGTTCATTGACCAGAAGAGTCCAGTGAGAGTTAGGCTGGCCAAGTGACTTGAGTGTTGTGCTGGTAATCCAGTGAGGTTTCTCTGCACAGTTGCCTTGTTTTGGGGTATGGCATGAAGAAATGATCTAAATCTACTTTGCTGCAAATTCAGATATTAGGAACTGTAGTCCAAGCAAGAGGGTGGCCAAGGACTGAAACTGGTGAGCTCGGGAGAGAAGAGTTGTCCGTTTGAATCTTTTTAAGAATGGGTTAGACAAATGTCTGTTGGGGCTGTGGGATAGACGGGCCTGACCCAGCCACTGCTGGGAGGGTGTACTAAATGGGCTCCCTGTTAAGAGTTCAGAAGCCAGGCCTCTACGATGTTGTCTGATGCTAAAACCTAATTGGGCAAGAGAGTCATTTAAAAAATGCCAGAGCCTACAATTAAGACTTTGGCTACTTCCTGAGGCTGGGTGTGGTGGAGCCATTCAACTTCCTTCCCTGCTCTCCTGAGGGCTCTCGTACCCAGTTGTGGGGGCTACAGTTGGGGGCTGTGGGCCCAGCTCATGCAGGTCTGGTCCCAAAGTTGTGGGGAAGAAGCTGGGATACGAGGGAGGGAGGCATCTGCCACCGCTCACCCCGGTGAGCTCAGTTCAAGCACTTTAGTTTAAACATGGCAATGTGGGGCAGAGGAATTAGGCTGAATGTAGAATAAAAGACGCATTTTGTTGGGGGCACAGCTGCAGAGTGGTTAAGGAGTCTTGCTATAGCACTGGAGGCATGAATCAAGTCTGCTCTGTCTGTGGTTGACTGGGCTGTCAATGTGTACCTGGTCATTCAGGCTGAAGAGTCCAAGGTGGCTAGATGTGAAGCTGGCCACACTGCATGCAGTTGAGCCCAGTGGGCTGTTCAGGTAGACATTTGTCACATTTGCTTAATGAGGCTCCCTCGTAAACCAATGGGTAGAGCAGTGATTCTCAACCTGGGTGCCACAAGATCCTCTCAACAGTGCCATGAGGTGCCACACGACAGTATCACTGTTAGGTATATAAACACCTACACCGATTCACAAGATAAACCCAGAGCTTTCAGATAGGAATCCATAGGGTCAGAAACCTACTATGGGCTTTCTGAGCTCTTTGCAACAGAAGAATCACTCTATCATTGTTGTGTAACCCAAAAACAAGTGAAAGTGAAGAGCTGGTATTTTCTGTGGGGTGCTGTGAGTCTAAAAGTTGAGAACCACTGTGATAGATGCTTGAGGCCCACAGGTTAAGCACAGGTCCATTCCTTGGAGGCTGCCTTTGGTTTATTAGGGCCTTTCTATTCTGTGCAGCTTCAGATGAGAGACCTAACCCACCACGTGCACAAACTTCACCTACCCCAGGGGTTCGCAATTATTTTGGGTGGAGGGTCACTTACTGAGTTTTGGCAAGCCATTGAGGGCTGCATGACAGGCAGACAGAGGCAGATAAATATTAATTTTTTAGGGCCAGATAGAAGACCTGGCAGGGTGCGTTGCCCACCCCTGCCCTACCCTCACCCCACTGAAGTGAATGTAACACCGGAAAAGCACCCTTTTGCCTTGTGATGACTCATTTTTGGAGCCAGGTGGCTACACACCTCCCCTTCACTAGTTTTCTTCCCCCCCACCTTCAGCCTGTAAAATGGGGACAATGCCAGTGAGCTGCTTTGAAGTCCATGCATGAAAGGCCCTTGACCAGCGCTGGGGACCATCACAGTTGCTTCATTTACTGGCTTCCCCTCCTGTGCTTTGCCTGGACTGTTTGTGAGGTATGCTCCTCATGCTACGACTTGTTCGGGGCTTCCCATGGCAATACAAATAATTGATAGTAACATTTTGTTTAGAGTTTGCTCTCTGCTCACATGAGCTTGTTAAAAATATATATATAGGTTTCCCTTGCTTTATGCTGTACATGTGTTCCTGGAAAATGGTGCATAACTTGAATTTGCATAAAGGGAACCCAGTTTACAATGTAACAAATAGGGATATGTTCCAAGACCTGGACTGTCCTGACCCCCAGACCCATACCTGCCACTTTTACAAGACAATTTTGGTACTCGCCAACAGCACACAACAGAGGCACATGGTGGTGGACATTGGTGATGGGTAAGGGGTACACACAGGTACACGTGCACCCCCTGTGAAAAGTGCCTCCCCCATTGCTGCTGACACTGCTGGTGGTGTCTGCGGGCGGTCCCCGATCACTGCTGGCTGCTGCCAGTGGCATCTGTGGGTAGTTGCTGACCACTGGTCAGTACTTGCCCCCCACCCCCTTTCCAGCTGCTGACACTGCTGTGGCTGCCTGCGGGAGCTCCCCGCTTGCCACTGCCAGGCCACTGACACTGCCTCCGCTGCCTGCCCCACTGAGCAGCCTCCAGGGGCACGCAGCGTTGTTCAGGGCGTTGGTGAATGTTACCACAATGGGGATGGCAACTATGGAAACACGTGTCACAGACGACGGAGGAAGGAGCACAGATCCATCCTGGAGACTATTTTGGTGTGCGTCACTCCTACCATGCACCGCACAAAGCAGCGGGCTGTGGGCTTCCACCATGCCCATTGCATAAGAGTGAATTTACCTCGTAGATAATGAACTTTTGGTATAAAAAGGTCGTTGCATCAGAGTGAGTCTGCGCATGCCAAACCTGCATAAAGCGAGGGAAACCCATATACAGGCAAGCCCCGCTTAGTGCCCTTACTTGGTTCCTGAAAAACCGAGCGTCCAGTGAAACCGCAAGCCTTTGGCCACCCAAGATAGCAGCTGCAAATGTTTTTAATGACTGAAGGTGGCGACTGTGAGTGTTGTAATGAAACTCGCTGAGTGCTATATGAAATCGGGTATCAATTTTAAACGAGCGCTATAACAAAACAGCACTGTTTTCCCATAGTGCTCATTTGAAATTGTTATAGTCGCCACCTTGGGTCATTAAAAACACTTATGGTTGCCATTTTGGGTCACCAAATACTTTCAGTTTCGCTTAACCCTGGGTTTTTCAGGAACTAAGCAAGGGTGCTAAGTGGGGGGTGCCCGTATCCATTTCAAATGAGCTAGAGTGAAACTGGTACCTGGTTTCGCTTGGTGCTGTTTCACTATAGCGCTCATTTGAAACTGGTACTTGGTTTTGCTTAGCGCTATATTGAAATAGCGCTCATTTGAAATGGATACCTGATTTAGCTTAACACTGTTTTAGCACTAATTTTAACTGATTCCTGATTCTGCTTAGTACTGTTTTGCTATAGTGCTCATTTGAAATCAATACTGGATTTCACTTGGTGCTGTTTTAGCGCTCATTTGAAACAGTGCTAAGCGAAACCAGGTATCAATTAAAATGAGTGCCAAAACAGCAGGAAGCAAATTCAGGTATCAATCTCAAACCAGTGCTACAGTGAAACAGCGCGAGGTGAAACCAGGTACTGATCTCAAATGAGCACGGTAGTGAAACAGCGCTAAGTGAAGTCAGCTATCAATTTCGAATGAGCGCTATAGCGAAGAGCGCTAAGCAAAGTCAGGTACCGATCTCAAATGGGCGCTATAGCGAAACAGCGCTAACCGAAGTTCGGTAGCCATTAAAATGCGCGTTAAAACAGCGTTAAGCGAAGTCCGGTACCGAGCTGAAAGGAGCGCTATAGCGAAACAGCGCGAGGCGAAACCAGGGACCAGTCTGAGGCGAGCAGCGTTTCCAGGGCGCGCGCGATAGCGCGAAGTGAAACCAGGTCTCCGCCTCGGAGGCGCGCTACAGCGAAGTAGCACGAGGTGGCGGCCGGGACACCCATGCGGGACGGGGCAGCGCGCTAGCGGAGCCGCCGCGCTGTGTCCGGGGGGTTTCCTGGCAGCGCCGGGGTTTTACCTCAGGCCGTGGCTGCGCGCGGGCCCCTCGGGCGGCCG